>NW_028227282.1:5937447-6050305 GCF_978045245.1 Mus caroli
TACAGAGTGTATTTTTAATTTTCCACGTTTTTCAAGGTTTCTCGGCATATTCTGGCTCCTACAGTGTGATTTTCCCATTTCCTCGTTTTTCAGGTTTTCTTGCCATATTCCAGGTCCTTCAGTCTGAATTTTTAATTTTCCACGTTTTTCAGTATTTCTCGCCATATTCTGGGCACGTTTTTCAAGTTTTATCGCTATTCTGTGTCCTACAGTTGATTATACTCATTTTCCACCTTTTTCAGGTTTTTTGCCATATTCCGGGTCCTTCAGTGTGAGTTTTTAATTTTCTACTTTTTACTGTGTTTCTTGCAATATTCTGGCTCCAAAAAGCATATTTTTATTTTTTCTCGTTTTTCAGGGTTTCTTGGCATATTCTGGGTCCTACAATGTGATTTTCTCATTTTCCACTTTTTTTAAGTTTTTTCGCATTTCTATGTCCTACAGGTTGATTTTCTCATTTTCCACATTTTTCAGGTTTTCTCGCCATATTCCGGGTCCTTCAGTGTGAGTTTTTAATTTTCTACTTCTTTCAGGGTTTATTGCCATATTTTGAATCCTACAGCGTGTATTTTTAATTTTCCACGTTTTCAGGGTTTCTGGCATATTCTGGCTCCTACTGTGCGATTTTCCAATTTTTGACTTTTTTCAAGTTTTTTTCCCCAATTCTCCGTCCTACAGTGTGATTTTCTCATTTTCCACCTTTTTCAGGTTTTCTCAGCATATTCTGGGTCCTGCAGTGTGAATTTTTAATTTTCCACGTTTTTCAAGGTTTTTTTTCCATATTCTGGTCCTATAGTGTGAATTTTTATTTTTCAATATTTTTCAGTGTTTATCATCATATTCTGGGTCCTACAGTGTGAATTTCTCATTTTCCACCTTTTTCAGGGTTTCTTGCCATATTCTAGGTTTTTCAGTGGGAGTTTTTAATTTTCCATGTTTTTAAGTTTTTTTTTTCATCATATTCTCAGTCCCACAGTGTGATTTTTTCATTTTCAAACTTTTTCAGGTTTTCTCGGCATATTCTGGTTCCTACAGTGTGAATTTAATTTTCCACATTTTTCAGTGTTTCTCGCCATATTCTGGGTCCCACAGTGTAAATTTTTAATTTTCCACGTTTTTAAGGTTTTTTTTTTGGTAATATTCTTGGTCCGACAGTGTGAATATTTAATGTTTCACTTTTTTCAGCGTTTCTCGGCATATTCTGGGTCCTACAGTGTGATTTTCTCATTTTCCACATTTTTCAAGTTTTTTCGTAATTCTGGGTCCTACAGTGTGATTTTCTCATTTTCCACCTTTTTCAGCCTTTCTAGCCATTTTTCGGGTCCTTCAGTGTGAGTTTGTAATTTTCTAAGTTTTTCAGGGTTTCTCGCCGTATTCTGGGTCCTAAACGTTGTATTTTTAATTTTTCACGTTTTCAGGGTTTCTTGGCATATTCTGGGTCCTACAGTGTGATTTTCTCATTTTCGATATTTTCAAGTTTTTTCGTAATTCTGGGTCCTACAGTGTGATTTTCTCATTTTCCACCTTTTTCATGTTTTCTCGCCATAATTGGGGTTCTTCAGTGTCAGTTTGTAATTTTCTACTTTTTTCAGGGTTTCTTGCCATATTTGGGGTCCTTCAGTGTGAGTTTTTAATTTTCTACTCTTTCAGGGTTTCTTGCCATGTTCTGGGTCCTACAGTGTGTATTTTTCATTTTCGACGTTTTTCAGATTTTCTCACAATATTCTGGGTTCTTCAGTGTGAATTATTAATTTTTCAAGTTTTACAGGTTTTTTCTTCATATTCTGGGTCCTACACTGTGATTTTTCTCATTTCCACGTTTTTCAGGTTTTCTTGCCATATTCCAGGTCCTTCAGTGTTAATTTTTAATTTTCCACGTTTTCAGGGTTTCTCGGCATATTCTGTGTCCTGCAGTGTGATTTTCTCATTTTTATGGTTTTTCAAGTTTTTTGGCAATTCTGGGTCCTACAGTGTGATTATTCTCATTTTCCACCTTTATCAGGTTTTCTCGACATATTTGGGGTCTTTCAGTGTGAATTTTTAATTTTCTACTTTTTTCAAGGTTTCTCGCCATATTCTGTGTCCTTCAGTATGAGTTTTTAATTTTCCTCGTTTTTCAGGTATTCTCGCCATATTCCGTGTCCTTCACTGTGAATTTTTTATTTTCCACATTATTCAGGTTTTTTCGTCATATTCTGGGTCTTACAATGTGATTTTCTCATTTTCCTCATTTTTCAGGTTTTTTCGCCATATTTGGGGTCCGTCAGTGTGAATTTTTAATTTTCTACTCTTTCATGGTTTCTCGCCGTATTCTGGGTCATTCAGTGTGAGTTTTTAATTTTCCTCGTTTTTCAGGTATTCTCACCATATTCTGGGTCCTTCAGTGTGAATTTTTATTTTTCCACGTTTTTCAGGTTTTTTCGTCATATTCTGGGTCCTACAGTGTGATTTTCTCATTTCCAATTTTTCAGGTTTTCTTGACATATTCCAGGTCCTTCTGTGTGAATTTTTAATTTTCCACATTTTTCAGGTTTTTTCGTCATATTCTGGGTCTTACAGTGTGACTTTCTCATTTTCCAAATTTTTCAGGTTTTCTCGACATATTTGGGGTCCTTCAGTGTGAGTTTTTAATTTTCTACTTTTTCAGGGCTTCTCTCCATATTCTTGGTCCTACAGCTTGTATTTTTAATTTTCCAGGTTTTCAGGGAATCTAGGCATATTCTGGGTCCTGCAGTGTGATTTTCTCATTTTTGAGGTTTTTCAAGTTTTTTCCCAATTCTGGGTCCCTCAATGTGATTTTCTCATTTTGCACCTTTTTCAGGTTTTCTCGCCATATTTGGGGTCCATCAGTGTGAGTTTTTAAATTTCTACTCTTTCAGGGTTTCTCGCCATATTCTGGGTCCTTCAGTGTGAGTTTTTAATTTTCCTCGTTTTTCAGGTTTTTTCACCATATTCCGGATCCTTCAGTGTGAATTTTTAATTTTCCACCTTTTTCAGATTTTTTTCTCATATTCTGGGTCCTACAGTGTGATTTTCTCATTTCCACTTTTTCAGGTTTTCTTGCCATATTCCATGTCCTTCAGTGTGAATTTTTAATTTTCCACGTTTTTTAGTATTTCTCGCCATATTCTGGGTAATGCAGTGTGAATATTTAATTTTCCACTTTTTTCATGGTTTCTCCCTTATTCTGTGTCTGACAGTGTCAATTTTTAATTTTCATGTTTTTCAATGTTTCTCGGCATATTCTGGGTCCTGCAGTGTGATTTTATTATTTTGGACGTTTTTCAAGTTTTTTCGTAATTCTGGGTCCTACAGTGTGATTTTCTCATTTTCCAACTTTTTCAGGTTTTCTGGCCATAATTGGGGTTCTTCAGTGTCAGTTTGTAATTTTCTACTTTTTTCAGGGTTTCTTGCCATATTTGGGGTCCTTCAGTGTGAGTTTTTAATTTTCTACTCTTTCAGGGTTTCTCGCCATAAACTGTGTCCTATAGTATGTATTTTTCATTTTCCACGTTTTTCAGGTTTTTTCTTCATATTCTGGGTCCTACACTGTGATTTTCTCATTTCCACGTTTTCAGGTTTTCTTGCCATATTCCAGGTCCTTCAGTGTGGATTTTTAATTTTCCACGTTTTTCAGTATTTCTCCCCATATTATGGGTAATACAGTGTGAATTTTAATTATCCACTTTTTTTCATGGTTTCTCGCCATATTCTGTGTCCAACAGTGTGAGTTTTTAATTTTCACGTTTTTCAGTGTTTCTTGAAATATTCTGGGTCCTGCAGTGTGATTTTCTTATTTTCCACCTTTTTCAGGTTTTCTCCCCATATTTGGGGTCCTTCAGTGTCAGTTTGTATTTTTCTACTTTCTTCAGGGTTTCTCACCATATTCTGGATCCTACAGTGTGATTTTCTCATTTTCCACCTTTTTCAGGTTTTCTCGCCATGTTTGGGCTTCTTCACTGTGAGATTTTAATTTTCTACTTTTTTATTAACTTTTTCTCGCCATATTCTGGGTCCGTTAGTGTGAATTTTTAATTTTCACGTTTTTCACATTTTCTCGGCATATTCTGGGTCCTGAAATGTGATTTTCTCATTTTGCACCTTTTTCAGGGTTTCTCGCCATATTTGGGGTCCTACAGTGTGAGTTTGTAATTTTGAACTTTTTTCAGGGTTTCTCGCCATATTCTGGGTCCTACAGCATGTATTTTTAATTTTCCACGTTTTCAGGGTTTCTGGGCAAAATCTGGGTCCTACAGTGTGATTATTCTCATTTTCCACCTTTTTCAGGTTTTCTCACCATATTCGGGGTCCTTCAGTGTGAATTTTTAATTTTCTACTCTTTTCAGGTTTTCTCGCCATATTCTGGGTCCTACAGCATGTTTTTTTAATTTTACACGTTTTCAGGGTTTCTGGGCATAATCTGGGTCCTACAGTGTGATTATTCTCATTTTCCACCTTTTTCAGGTTTTCAAACCATATTCGGGGTCTTTCAGTGTGAATTTTTAATTTTCTAATTTTTTCAGGTTTTCTCGCCATATTCTGTGTCCTTCAGTGTGAGTTTTTTATCTTCCTCGTTTTTCAGGTTTTTCGCCATATTCCGGGTCCTTTCGTGTGATATTTTAATATTTTATCTTTTTCAGGTTTTTTCGTCATATTCTGGGTCGTACTGTGTGATTTTCTCATTTCCATGTTTTTTCAGGGTCTCTTGCCGTATTCCAGGTCCTTCAGTGTGAATTTTTTCCCACGGTTTTCAGTATTTCTCTCAATATCTGGGTAATGAAGTGTGAATTTTTAATTGTCCAGTCTTTTCATGGTTTCTCACCATATTCTGTGTCCAATAGTGTGAATTTTTAATTTTCAGGTTTTTCATGGTTGTTCGGCATATTCTGGTTTCTCCAGTGTGATTTTCTCATTTTCCACGTTTTTCAAGTTTTTCCGTATTTTGGGTCCTACAAGTGTGATTTTCTCATTTTCGATGTTTTTCATGTTTTTGTAATTCTGGGTAATACAGTGTGATTATTCTCATTTTCTACCTTTTTCATGTTTTCGCGCCATATTCGGGATCCTTCAGTGTGAGTTTTTAATTTTCTACTTTGTTGAGGGTTTCTTGCCATATTCTCAGTGCTACAGAGTGTATTTTTAATTTTCCACGTTTCTCAGGGTTTCTCCCCATATTCTGGGTCCTAAAATGTGATTTTCTCATTTACGACATTTTTCAAGTATTTTCAGGAATTCTGGTTCCTACACTGTGATTATTCTCATTTTCCACATTTTTCAGGTTTTCTTGCCATATTTGAGGTCCTTAAGTGTGAGTTTTTAATTTTCTACTTTTATGAGGGTTTCTTGCCATATTCTGGGTACTACAGAGTGTATTATTAATTTTCCACCTTTCTCAGGGTTTCTTGCCATATTCTGGGTCCTACAGTGTCTGTCTGTCTCTCTGTGTGTCTGATCCCCTGGAACTGTAGATGGGCCACCATATAGTAGCTGGTAGTTGATCCCAGGTTCTCTGGAAGAGGAGACAATGCTGTTAATTGTTGAGCCCTTTCAGTGGCTCCACCTATCTTTAAATTTTTAGAAGTATATGTTAGGCTGTGTTTATGTACATCATATGCAGACCATAAGAGGGATTTAGATTCTCCAGAATCTGACACCCTCTTCTGGAGTGTCTGAAGACAACTACAGTGTACTTATATCTAATAAATAAATAAATAAATAAATAAATAAATAAATAAATAAACATTATTTTAAAAGGATAAGAAAGAAAGAAAGACCAGGCAGGCCTGCCCTCCTTATCTCTGTCTGTCTGTCTGTCTGATCCCCTGGAACTGGAGATGGGCCACCATATAGTTGATGGTAGTTGATCCCATGTTCTCTGGAAGAAGAGACAATGCTGTTAATTGTTGAGCCCTTTCAGTGGCCCCACCCATCTTTAAATTTTTAGAAGTATATGTGAGGCTCTGTTTATGTACATCATATGCAGACCATAAGAGGGATTTAGATTCTCCAGAAGATGACACCCTCTTCTAGAATGTCTGAACACAGCTACAGTGTACTTGTATCTAATAAATACATAAATAAATAAATAAATAAATAAATAAATAAATAAATAAATAAACATTATTTTAAAACGAAAAGAAATAAAGAAAGACCAGGCAGGCCTGCCATCCTTATCTCTGTCTGTCTGTCTGTCTGTCTGTCTGAACCCCTGGAACTGGAGATGGGCCACCATATAGTTGCTGGTAGTTGATCCCAGGTTCTCTGGAAGAAGAGACAATGCTGTTAATTGTGAGCCCTTTCAGTGGCCCCACCCATCTTAAATTTTTAGAAGTGTATGTGAATCTGTGTTTATGTCCATCATATGCAGACCATAAGAGGGATTTATATTCTACAGAATCTGACACCCTCTTCTAGAGTGTCTGAAGACAACTACAGTGTACTTATATCTAATAAATACATAAATAAATAAATAAACATTTTTTAAAAAGGATAAGAAAGAAAGAAAAACCAGGGAGGCCTGCCACCCTTGTCTGTCTGTCTCTTTGTCTGCCTGATCCCCTGGAACTGGAGATGGGCCACCATATAGTTGCTGGTAGTTGATCCCAGGTTCTCTGGAAGAGGAGACAATGCTGTTAATTGTTGAGCCCTTTCAGTGGCCCCCCACATCTTTAAATTTTTAGAAATATATGTGAGGCTGTGTTTATGTACATCATATGCAGACCATAAGAGGGATTTAGATTCTCCAGAATCTGACACCCTCTTCTGGAGTGTCTGAAGACAGCTACAGTGTACTTATATCTAATAAATACATATATAAATAAATAAACATTTTTAAAATGTATAAGAAAGAAAGAAAAACCAGGCAGGCCTGCAATCCTTGTCTGTCTGTCTCTATGTATGTCTCTCTGATCCCCTGGAACTGGAATTGGGCCACAATATAGTTGCTGGTAGTTGATCCCAGGTCCTCTGGAAGAGGAGACAATGCTGTTAATTGTTGAGCCCTTTCAGTGGCCCCACCCATCTTTAAATTTTTAGAAGTATATGTGAGGCTCTGTTTATGTACATCATATGCAGACCATAAGAGGGATTTAGATTCTCCAGAAGATGACACCCTCTTCTAGAGTGTCTGAAGACAGCTACAGTGTACTTATATCTAATAAATACATAAATAAATAAATAAATAAATAAATAAATAAATAAATAAATATTTTTTTAAAAGTATAAGAAAGAAAGAATGACCAGGCAGGCCTCCATCCTTATCTCTGTCAGTCTGTCTGTCTGTCTCTCTGATCCCTTGGAACTGGAGATGGGCCACCATATAGTTTCTGTTAGTTGATCCCAGGTTCTCTGGAGGAGGAGACATTGCTGTTAATTGTTGAGCCCTTTCAGTGGCTCCACCTATCTTTAAATTTTTAGAAGTATATTTTAGGCTGTGTTTATGTACATCATATGCAGACCATAAGAGGGATTTAGATTCTCCAGAATTTGACACCCTCTTCTGGAGTGTCTGAAGACAACTACAGTGTACTTATATCTAATAAATACATAAATAAATAAATAAATAAATAAATAAATAAATAAATAAACAAAAATTATTTTAAAAGGATAAGAAAGAAAGAAAGACCAGGCAGGCCTGCCACCCTTATCTCTGTCTATCTGTCTGTCTGTCTGTCTGATCCCCTGGAACTGGAGATGGGCCACCATATAGTTCCTGGTAGTTGATCCCAGGTTCTCTGGAAGAAGAGACAATGCTGTTAATTGTGAGCCCTTTCAGTGGCCCCACCCATCTTAAATTTTTAGAAGTGTATGTGAATCTGTGTTTATGTCCATCATATGCAGACCATAAGAGGGATTTATATTCTCCAGAATCTGACACCCTCTTCTAGAGTGTCTGAAGACAGCTACAGTGTATTTATATCTAATAAATACATAAATAAATAAATAAACATTTTTTAAAAAGGATAAGAAAGAAAGAAAAACCAGGGAGGCCTGCCACCCTTGTCTGTCTGTCTCTTTGTCTGCCTGATCCCCTGGAACTAGAGATGGGCCACCATATAGTTGCTGGTAGTTGATCCCAGGTTCTCTGGAAGAAGAGACAATGCTGTTAATTGCTGAGCCCTTTCAGTGGCCCCACCCATCTTAAATTTTTAGAAGTGTATGTGAATCTGTGTTTATGTCCATCATATGCAGACCATAAGAGGGATTTATATTCTCCAGAATCTCACACCCTCTTCTGGAGCGTCTGAAGACAGCTACTGTGCACTTATATATAATAAATAAATAAATAAATAAATAAATAAATAAATAAATGAATAAATAAATAAATAAACATTTTTAAAAGGATAAGAAAGAAAGAAAAATCAGGCAGTCCTGCCATTCTTATCTCTGTCTGTCTGTCTGTCTGTCTCATCCCCTGCAACTTGAGATGGGCCACCATATAGTTGCTGGTGTTTGATCCCACGTTCTCTGGAAGAGGAGACAATGGTGTTAATTGTTGAGCCTTTTCAGTGGGCCCACACATCTTTAAATTTTTACAAGTATATGTGAGGCTGTGTTTATGAACATCATATGCAGACCATAAGAGGGATTTAGAATCTCCATTAGATGACACCCTCTTCTAGAGTGTCTGAAGACATCTACAGTGTACTTATATCTAATAAATACATAAATAAATAAATAAATAAATAAATAAATAAATAAATAAACATTTTTTTAAAAGTATGGGTTGGTGAGATGGCTCAGTGGGTAAGAGCACCCTACTGCTCTTCCGAAGGTCCAGAGTTCAAATCCCAGCAACCACATGGTGGCTCACAACCATCCGTAACGAGATCTGGCGCTTTCTTCTGGAGTGTCTGAAGACAGCTACAGTGTACTTACATATAATAAATAAATAAATCAAAAAAAAAGTATAAGAAATAAAGAAAGACCAGGCAGGCCTGCCATCCTTATCACTGTCTGTATGTCTGTCTGTCTGATACCCTGGAACTGGAAATGGGCCACCATATAGTTGCTGGTAGTTGATCCCAGGTACTCTGGAAGAGGAGACAATGCTGTTAATTGTTGAGCTTTTAGAGTGGCCCCACACTTCTTTAAATTTTTAGAAGTATATGTGAGGCTGTCTTTATGTACATCATATGCAGAACATAAGAGGGATTTAGATTCTCCAGAATCTGACACCCTCTTTTGGAGTGTCTGAACAGCTACAGTGTACTTATATCTAATAAATAAATAAATAAATAAATAAATGAATAAATAAATAACATTTTTAAAAGGATAAGAAGAAAGAAAGACCAGGCAGGCCTGCCATCCATATCTCTGTCTGTCTGTCTGTCTGTCAATCTGATACCTGGGAACTTGAGATGGCCCACGAATAGTTGCTGGTAGTTGATCCCTGGATCTCTAGAAGAGGAGACAATGCTGTTAATTGTTGAGCCCTTTCAATGGCGCCACCCATCTTTAAATATTTAGAAGTATATGTGAGGCTGTGTTTATGTACATCACATGCAGACCATAAGAGGGATTTAGATTCTCCAGAATCTGACACCCTCTCCTGGAATGTCTGAAGACAGCTACAGTGTACTTATATCTAATAAATAAATAGATAAATAAATAAATAAATAAATAAATAAACATTTTTTAAAAAGGATAAGAAAGAAAGAAAGACCAGGCAGGCCTGCCATCCATAACTCTGTCTGTCTGTTTGTCTGTCTATCTGATCCCCGGGAACTGGAGATGGGCCACCATATAGTTGCTGGTAGTTGATCCAAGGTTCTCTGGAAGATGAGACAATGCTGTTAATTTTTGAGCACTTTCAGTGGCCCCACACTTCTTTAAATATTTAGAAGTATATGTGAGGCTGTGTTTATGTACATCATATTCAGATTATAAGAGGATTTAGATTCTCCAGAATCTGACACCCTCTACTGGAGTGTCTGAAGACAGCTACAGTGTACTTATATATAATAAATACATAAATAAATAAATGAATAAATGAATAAATAAATAAATAATCATTTTTTAAAAAGGATAAGAAAGAAAGTAAAACCAGGCAGGCCTGCAATCCTTGTCTGTCTGTCTGTCTGATCCCCTGGAACTGGAGATGGGCCACCATATAGTTGCTGATAGTTGATCCCAGGTTCTCTGGTAGAGGAGACAATGCTGTTAATTATTGAGCCGTTTCAGTGGACCCACACATCTTTAAATTTTTAGAAGTATATGTGAGGCTGTGTTTATGTACATCATATACAGACCATAAGAGGGATTTAGATTCTCCAGAATATGACACCCACTTCTGAAGTGTCTGAAGATAGCTACAGTGTACTTATATCTAATAAATACATATATAAATAAATAAACATTTTTAAAATGTATAAGAGAAGAAAGAAAAACCAGGCAGGCCTGCAATCCTTGTCTGTCTGTCTGTCTGTATGTCTGTCTTATCCCCTGGAACTGGAGATGGGCCACAATATAGTTGCTGGTAGTTGATCCCAGGTCCTCTGGAAGAGGAGACAATGCTGTTAATTGTTGAGCCCATTCAGTGGCCCCACCCATCTTTAAATTTTTAGAAGTATATGTGAGGCTGTGTTTATGTACATCATATGCAGACCATAAGAGGGATATAGATTCTCCAGAATCTGACACCCTCTTCTGGAGAGTCTGAAGACAGCACAGTGTACTTATATCTAATAAATAAATAAATAAATAAATAAATGAATGAATAAATAAATAAATAAACATTTTTAAAAAGGATAAGAAAGAAAGAAAAATCAGGCAGGCCTGCCATCCTTATCTCTGTCTGTCCATCTGTCTGTCTGATCCCCTGCAACTTGAGATGGGCCACCATATAGTTGCTGGTAGTTGATCCCACGTTGTCTGGAAGAGGAAACAATGGTGTTAATTGTTGAGCCCTTTTAGTGGGCCCACCCATCTTTAAATTTTTAGAAGTATATGTGAGGCTGTGTTCATGTACATCATATGCAGACCATAAGAGGGATATAGATTCTCCAGAATCTGACACCCTCTTCGGGATTGTTTGAAGACAGCTACAGTGTACTTAAACCTAATAAATACATACTTAAATTAATAAACATTTTTTAAAAAGGATAAGAAAGAATGAAAGACCAGGTAGGCCTGCCATCTTAACTCTATCTGTCTGTATGTCTGTCTGTCTGTCTGAACCCCTGGAACTGGAGATGGGCCACCATATAGTTGCTGGTAGTTGATCCCAGGTTCTCTATAAGAGGAGACAATGCTCTTAATTGTTGATCCCTTTCATTGGCCCCACACATCTTTAAATTTTTAGAAGTAAATGTGAGGCTGTGTTTATGTACATCATATGCATACCATAAGAGGGATTTACATTCTCCAGAATCTGACACCCTCCTCTGGAGTGTCTAAAGAAAGCTACAGTGTACTTATATCTAAGAAATACATAAATAAATAAATAAATATTTTTTAAAAAGATTAAGAAAGAAAGAAAGACCAGGCAGGCCTGACATCCTTATCTCTGTCTGTCTGTCTGTCTGTCTGATCCCCTGGAACTGGAGATGGGCCACCTTGTAGGTGCTGGTAGTTGATCCCAGGTTCTCTGGAAGAGGAGACAATGCTGTTAATTGTTGTGCCATTTCAGTGGCCCCACCCATTTTTAATTTTTAGAAGTATATGTGAGGCTGTGTTTATGTACATCATATTCAGACCATAAGAGGGATTTAGATTCTCCAGAATCTGACACCCTCTTCTGGAGTGTCTGGAGACGGCTACAGTGTTCTTATATCTAATACATAAATAAATAAATAAATAAATAAATAAATAAATAAATAAATAAATAAATAAATAAATAAACATTTTTTAAACCGGATAAGAAAGAAAGAAAGACCAGGCAGGGTTGCCATCCTTATCTCTGACTCTCTGTCTGTCTGTCTGTCTGATCCACTGGAACTGGAGATGGGCCACCATAAGGTGCTGGTAGTTTATTCCAGGTTCTCTGAAAGAGGAGACAATGCTGTTAATTGTTGAGCCCTCTCAGTGGCCCCACACATCTTTAAATTTTTAGAAGTATATGTGAGGCTGTGTTTATGTACATCATATGCAGACCATAAGAGGGATTTAGATTCTCCAGAATCTGACACCCTCTTCTGAAGTGTCTGTAGACAGCTACAGTGTACTTATATCTAATAAATACATAAATAAAAATATAAATAAACATTTTTTTAAAAAGGATAAGAAAGAAAGAAAGAAAGACGAGGCAGGCCTGCCATCATTAGCACTGTCTGTATGTCTGTCTGTCTGATCCCCTGGAACTGGAGATGGGCCACCATATAGTTGCAGGTAGTTGATCCCAGGTACTCTGGAAGAGGAGACAATGCTGTTAATTGTTGAGCTTTTAGAGTGGCCCCACCCTTCTTTAAATTTTTAGAAGTATATGTGAGGCTGTGTTTATGTACATCATATGCAGGCCATAAGAGGGATTTAGATTCTCCAGAATCTGACACCCTCTTCTGGAGTGTCTGAACAGCTACAGTGTACTTATATCTACTAAAAACATAAATAAATAGATAAATAAATAAATAAATAAGTAAATATTTTTTTAAAAGGATAAGAAAGAAAGAAAGACCAGGCAGGCCTGGCATCCATATCTCTGCCTGTCTGTCTGTCTGTCTATCTGAACCCCGGGAACTGGAGATGGGCCACCATATAGTTGCTGGTAGTTGATCCAAGGTTCTCTGGAAGAGGAGACAATGCTGTTAATTGTTGAGCCCTTTCAGTGGCCCCACACTTCTTTAAATATTTAGAAGTATATGTGAGGCTGTGTTTATGTACATCATATTCAGATTATAAGAGGATTTAGATTCTCCAGAATCTGACACCCTCTTCTGGAGTGTCTGAACAGCTACAGTGTACTTATATATAATAAATAAATAAATAAATAAATAAATAAACATTTTTTAAAAAGGATAAGAAAGAAAGTAAGACCAGGCAGGCCTGCCAACCTTATCTCTGTTTGTCTGTCTGTCTGTCTGTCTGATCCCCTGGAACTGGAGATGGGCCACCATATAGTTGCTGGTAGTTGATCCAAGGTTCTCTGGGAGAGGAGACAATGCTCTTAATTGTTGAGCCCTTTCAGTGGCCCCACACTTCTTTAAATATTTAGAAGTATATGTGAGGCTGTGTTTATGTACATCATATTCATATTATAAGAGGATTTAGATTCTCCAGAATTACACACCCTCTACTGGAGTGTCTGAAGACAGTTACAGTGTACTCATATATAATAAATAAATAAATAAATAAATAAATAAATAAATAAATAAATACATAAACATTTTTTTAAAAAGGATAAGAAAGAAAGTAAGACCAGGCAGGCCTGCCATCCTTATCTCTGTCTGTCTGTCTGTCTGTCTGTCTGATCCCCTGCAACTGGAGATGGGCTACCATATAGTTGCTGGTAGTTGATCCCAGGTTCTCTGGAAGAGGAGACAATGCTGTTAATTGTTGAGCCCTATCAGTGGCCCTACCCATCTTTAAATTTTTAGAAGTGTATGTGAGGTTGTGTTTATGTACATCATATGCAGACCATAAGAGGGATTTAGATTCATCAGAATCTGACACCCTCTTCTGGAGTGTCTGAAGACAGCTACAGTGTACTTATATCTAATAAATACATAAATAAATAAATATTTTTTAAAAAGGATAAGAAAGAAAGAAAGACCAGGCAGGCCTGCCATCCTTATCCTTGTCTGTCTGTCTGTCTGTCTGATCCCCTGGGAGTGGAGATGGGCCACCATATAGTTGCAGGTAGTTGATCCCAGTTTCTCTGTAAGAGGAGACAATGCTGTTAATTGCTGAGCCCTTTCAGTGCCCCCCCCACCTTTAAATTTTAAGAAGTAAATGTGAGGCTGTGTTTATGTACATCATATGCAGACCATAAGAGGGATTTAGATTCTCCAAAATCTGACACCTTCTTCTGGAGTGTCTGAAGATGGCTACAGTGTACTTTTATCTAATAAACATATAAATAAATAAATAAACATTTTTTAAAAAGGATAAGAAAGAAAGAAAGACAAGGCAGGCCTGCCATCCTTATCTCTGTCAGTCTGTCTGTCTGTCAGTCTGTCTGATCCCTTGGAACTGGAGATGGGCCACCATATAGTTGCAGTTAGTTGATCCCAGGTTTTCTAGAAGAGGAGACAATGCTGTTAATTGTTGAGCCATATCAGTGGCCCTACCCATCTTTAAATATTTAGAAGTATATGTGAGGCTGTGTTTATGTACATCATATGCAGACCATAAGAGGGATTTAGATTCTCGAGAATCTGACACCCTCTTCTGGAGTGTCGGAAGACAGCTACAGTGTACTTATATCTAATAAATAAATAAATAAATAAATAAATAAATAAATAAATAAATAAACATTTTTTAAAAAGGATAAGAAAGAAAGTAAGACCAGGCAGGCCTGCCATCCTTATCTCTGTCTGTCTGTCTGTCTGTCTGTCTGATCCCCTGGAACTTGAGATGGGCCACCATATAGTTGCTGGTAGTTGATCCCAGGTTCTCTGGAAGAGGAGACAATGCTGTTAATTGTTGAACCCTTTCAGTGTACCCACCCATTTTTAGTTTTTAGAAGTATATGTGATGCTGTGTTTATGTACATCATATTCAGACCATAAGAGGGATTTAGATTCTCTACAATCTGTCACCCTCTTCTGGAGTGTCTGAAAACGGCTACAGTGTACTTATATCTAATAATTACATAAATAAATAAATGAATAAATAAATAAATAAATAAATAAATAAATAAACATTTTTTAAAATGTATAAGAAATAAAGAAAGACCAGGCAGGCCTGCCATCCTTATCACTGTCTGTATGTCTGTCTGTCTGCTCCCCTGGAACTGGAGATGGGCCACCTTTTAGGTGCTGGTAGTTGATCCCAGGTTCTCTGGAAGAGGAGACAATGCTGTTAATTGTTGAGTCCTTTCAGTGACCCCACCTATTTATAATTTTTATAAGTATATGTGAGGCTGTGTTTTTGTACATCATATGCAGACCATAAGAGGGATTTAGATTCTCCAGAATCTGACACCCTCTTCTGGAGTGTCTGAACTGCTACAGTGTACTTATATCTACTAAATACATGAATAAATAAATAAATAAATAAACATTTTTTAAAAAGGATAAGACAGAAAGAAAGACCAGGCAGGCCTGCCATCCTTATCACTGTCTGTCTGTCTGTCTGTCTGATCCCTGGAACTGGAGATGGACCACCATATAGTTGCTGGTAGTTGATCCCAGGTTCTCTATAAGAGGAGACAATGCTGTTAATTGTTGAGCCCTTTCAGTGGCCGCACACATCTTATAATTTTTAGAAGTATATGTTAGGCTGTGTTTATGTACATCATATGCAGACCATAAGAGGGATTTAGATTCTCCAGAATCTGACACCCTCTTCTGGAGTGTCTGAACAGCTAGAGTGTACTTTTATCTAATAAATACATAAATGAATAAATAAATAAATAAATAAATAAATAAATAAATAAACATTTTTTAAAAAGTATAAGAAATAAAGACCAGGCAGGCCTGCCATCCTTATCTCTGTCTCTCTGTCTGTCTGTCTGTCTGATCCACTGGAACTGGAGATGGGCCACCATAAGTTGCTGGTAGTTGATCCCAGGTTCTCTGGTAGAGGAGACTATGCTGTTAATTGTTGAGCCGTCTCATTGGCCCCACCCATCTTTAAATTTTTAGAAGTATATGTGAGGCTGTGTTTATGTACATCATATGCAGACCATAAGAGGGATTTAGATTCTCCAGAATCTGACACCCTCTTCTGGAGGGTCTGAAGACAGCTACAGTGTACTTATATCTAATAAATACATAAATAAATATATAAATAAACATTTTTTTAAAAAGGATAAGAAAGAAATAAAGACCAGGCAGGCCTGCCATCCTTATCACTGTCTCTATGTCTGTCTGTCTGATCCCCTGGAACTGGAGATGGGCCACGATATAGTTGCTGGTAGTTGATCCCAGGTACTCTGGAAGAGGAGACAATACTATTAATTGTTGAGGTTTTAGAGTGGCCCCACCCTTCTTTAAATTTTTAGAAGTATATGTGAGGCTGTGTTTATGTACATCATATGCAGACCATAAGAGGGATTTAGATTCTCCAGAATCTGACACCCTCTTCTGGAGTGTCTGAACAGCTAGAGTGTACTTATTTCTACTAAATAAATAAATAAATAAATAAATAAATAAATAAATAAATGAATGAATAAATAAATAAATAAATAAATAAATAAATAAATAAATAAATAAATAAACATTTTTTTAAAAAAGATAAGACAGAAAGAAAGACCTGGCACGCCTGCCATCCATATCTCTGTCTGTCTGTCTGTCTGTCTGTCTATCTGATCTCTGGGAACTGGAGATGGGCCACGAATAGTTGCTGGTAGTTGATCCCATGTTCTCTGGAAGAGGAGTCAGTGCTGTTAATTGTTGAGCCCTTTCAGTGGCCCCACCCATCTTTAAATTTTTAGAAGTATATGTGATGCTGTGTTTATGTACATCATATGCAGACCATAAGAGGGATTTAGTTTCTCCAGAATCTGACACCCTCTTCTGGAGTGTCTGAACAGCTACAGTGTACTTATATCTAATAAATAAATAAATAAATAAATAAATAAATAAATAAATAAATGAATAAATAAATAAATAAATAAACAAATATTTTTTTAAAAAAAGGATAAGAAAGAAAGAAAGACCAGGCAGGCCTGCCATCCTTATCATTGTCTGTCTGTCTGTCTGTCTGATCCCCTGGAACTGGAGATGGACCATCATATAGTTGCTGGTAGTTGATCCCAGGTTCTCTATAAGACGAGACAATGCTGTTAATTGTTGAGCCCTTTCAGTGCCCCACAGATCTTTTAATTTTTAGAAGTATATGTTAGGCTGTGTTTATGTACATCATATGGAGACCATAAGAGGGAGTTAGATTCTCCAGAATCTGACACCCTCTACTGGAGTGTCTGAACAGCTACAGTGTACTTATATGTAATAATTACATAAATAAATAAATAAATAAATAAATAAATAAATAAATAAATATTTTTTAAAAAGGATATGAAAGAAAGAAAGAAAGACCAGGCAGGCCTGCCATCCTTATCTCTGTCTGTCTGTCTGTCTGTCTGATCCCCTGGAACTGGAGATGGGCCACTTTGTAGGTGCTGGAGGTTGATCCCAGGTTCTCTGGAAGAGGAGACAATGCTGTTCATTGTTGAGTCCTTTCAGTGGCCTTTTAATTTTTTAGTATATGTGAGGCTGTGTTTATGTGCATCATATGCAGGCCATAAGAGGGATTTATATTCTCCAGAATCTGACACCCTCTTCTGGAGTGTCTGAAGACAGCTACAGTGTACTTATATCTTATAAATACATAAATAAATAAATAAACATTTTTTAAAAAGGATAAGAAAGAAAGAAAAACAAGGGAGGACTGCCACCCTTGTCTGTCTGTCTCTTTGTCTGCCTGATCCCCTGGAACTGGAGATGGGCCACCATATAGTTGCTGGTAGTTGATCCCAGGTTCTCTGTTAGAGTAGACAATGCTGTTAATTTTTGGGCCTTTTCAGTGGCCCCACACATCTTTAAATTTTTAGAAGTATATGTGAGGCTGTGTTTATGTACATCATATGCAGACCATAAGAGGGATTTAGATTCTCCAGAATCTGACACCCTCTTCTGGAGTGTCTGAAGACAGCTACAGTGTACTTATATGTAATAAATACATAAATAAATAAATAAATAAATAAATAAACATTTTTTAAAAGTATAAGAAAGAAAGAAAGACCAGGCAGGCCTCCATTCTTATCTCTCTCTGTCTGTCTGTCTGTCTGATACCCTGGAACTGGAGATGGGCCACCATATATTTGCTGGTAGTTTATCCAAGGTTCTCTGGAAGAGGAGACAATGCTGTTAATTGTTGATCCCTTTCTGTGGCCCCACCCATCTTTAAATTTTTAGAAGTATGTGTGAGGCTGTGTTTATATACATCATATGCAGACCATAAGAGGGATTTAGATTCTCCAGAATCTGACCCCCTCTTTTGGAGTATCTGAAGATAGCTACAGTGTACTTATATCTAATAAATAAATAAATAAATAAATAAATAAATAAATAAATAAATAAATAAATAAATAAATAAATAAACATTTTTTAAAAAGGATAAGAAAGAAAGAAAGACCAGGCAGGGCTGCCATCCTTATCTTTGTCTGTCTGTCTGTCTCTCTGTTTGTCTGTCTGTCTGATCTCCTGGAACTGGAGAAGGGCCACCATTTTGTTGCTGGTAGTTGATCCCAGGTCTTCTGAAGAGGAGACAATGCTGTTAATTGTTCAGCCCTTTCAGTGGCCCAACCCATCTTTAAATTTCTAGAAGTAAATGTGATGCTGTGTTTATGTACATCATATTCAGACCCTTAAAGAGGGATTTATATTCTTCAGAATCTGACACCGTCTTTTGGAGTGTCTATGACGGATACAGGGTACTTATATCTAATAAATACATAAATAAAGAAATAAACATTTTTTAAAAACGATAAGAAAGAAAGAAAGACCAGGCAGGCCTGCCATACTTATCTCTGTCTGTCTGTCTGTCTGTCTGATCCTCTTGAACTGGAGATGGGCCACCATAGAGTTTCTTGTAGTTGATCCCAGGTTCTCTGGAAGAGGAGACAATGCTGTTAATTGTTGAGCCCTTTCAGTGGCCCCACCCATCTTTAAATTTTTAGAAGTATATGTGAGGCTGTGTTCATGTACATCATATGCAGACCATAAGAGGGATATTGATTCTCCAGAATCTGACACCCTCTTCTGGAGAGTCTGAAGACTGCTACAGTGTACTTATATCTAATAAATACATAAATAAATAAATAAATAAATAAATGAATGAATAAATAAATAAATAAATAAACATTTTTTAAAAAGGATAAGAAAGAAAGAAAAATCAGGCAGGCCTGCCATCCTTATCTCTGTCTGTCTGTCTGTCTGTCTGTCTTATCCCCTGGAACTTGAGATGGGCCACCATATAGTTGCTTGTAGTTGATCCAAGGATCTCTGGAAGAGGAGACAATGCTGTTAATTGTTGAGCCCTTTCAGTGGGCCCACCCTTCTTTAAATTTTTAGAAGTATATGTGAGGCTGTGTTTATGTACATCATATGCAGACCATAAGAGGGATTTAGATTACCCAGAAGATGACACCCTCTTCTAGAGTGTATGAAGACAGCTAAAGTGTACTTATATCTAATAAATACATACTTAAATTAATAAACATTTTTTTAAAGTATAAGAAAGAAAGAAAGACCAGGCAGGCCTCCATCCTTATCTCTGTCAGTCTGTCTGTCTGTCTGATCCATTGGAACTGGAGATGGGCCACTATATAGTTGCTGTTAGTTGATCCCAGGTTCTCTGGAAGAAGAGACAATGCTGTTAATTGTTGAGCCCTTTCAGTGGCTCCACCTATCTTTAAATTTTTAGAAGTATATGTTAGGCTGTGTTTATGTACATCATATGCAGACCATAAGAGGGATTTAGATTCTCCAGAATCTGACACCCTCTTCTGGAGTGTCTGAAGACAACTACAGTGTACTTATATCTAATAAATAAATAAATAAATAAATAAATAAATAAATAAATAAATAAACATTATTTTAAAAGGATAAGAAAGAAAGAAAAACCAGGCAGGCCTGCCCTCCTTATCTCTGTCTGTCTGTCTGTCTGTCTGATCCCCTGGAACTGGAGATGGGCCACCATATAGTTGCTGGTAGTTGATCCCAGGTTTTCTGGAAGAAGAGACAATGCTGTTAATTGTTGAGCCCTTTCAGTGGCCCCACCCATCTTAAATTTTTAGAAGTGTATGTGAATCTGTGTTTATGTCCATCATATGCAGACCATAAGAGGGATTTATATTCTCCAGAATCTGACACCCTCTTCTGGAGTGTCTGAATACAGCTACAGTGTACTTATATCTTATAAATACATAAATAAATAAATAAATATTTTTTAAAAAGGATAAGAAAGAAAGAAAAACCAGGGAGGACTGCCACCCTTGTCTGTCTGTCTCTTTGTCTGCCTGATCCCCTGGAACTGGAGATGGGCCACCATATAGTTGCTGGTAGTTGATCCCAGGTTCTCTGTTAGAGGAGACAATGCTGTTAATTTTTGAGCCCTTTCAGTGGCCCCACACATCTTTAAATTTTTAGAAGTATATGTGAGGCTGTGTTTATGTACATCATATGCAGACCATAAGAGGGATTTAGATTCTCCAGAATCTGGCACCCTCTTCTGGAGTGTCTGAAGACAGCTTCAGTGTACTTATATGTAATAAATACAAAAATAAATAAATAAATAAGAAGACATTTTTTTTAAAAGTATAAGAAAGAAAGGAAGACCACGCAGGCCTCCATTCTTATCTCTGTCTGTCTGTCTGTCTGTCTGATACCCTGGAACTGGAGATGGGCAACCATATAGTTGCTGGTAGTTTATCCAAGGTTCTCTGGAAGAGGAGACAATGCTGTTAATTGTTGATCCCTTTCTGTGGCCCCACCGATCTTTAAATTTTTAGAAGTATATGTGAGGCTGTGTTTATGTACATCATATGCAGACCATAAGAGGGATTTAGATTCTCCAGAATCTGACATCCTCTTTTGGAGTATCTGAAGATAGCTACAGTGTACTTATATCTAATAAATAAATAAATAAATAAATAAATAAATAAATAAATAAATAAATAAACATTTTTTAAAAAGGATAAGAAAGAAAGAAAGACCAGGCAGGGCTGCCATCCTTATCTTTGTCTGTCTGTCTGTCTCTCTGTTTGTCTGTCTGTCTGATCTCCTGGAACTGGAGATGGGCCACCATTTTGTTGCTGGTAGTTGATCCCAGGTCTTCTGAAGAGGAGACAATGCTGTTAATTGTTCAGCCCTTTCAGTGGCCCCACCCATCTTTAAATTTCTAGAAGTAAATGTGATGCTGTGTTTATGTACATCATATTCAGACCCTTAAAGAGGGATTTATATTCTCCAGAATCTGACACCGTCTTTTGGAGTGTCTATGACGGATACAGGGTACTTATATCTAATAAATACATAAATAAAGAAATAAACATTTTTTAAAAACGATAAGAAAGAAAGACCAGGCAGGCCTGCCATCCTTATCACTGTCTGTCTGTCTGTCTGATCCCCTGGAACTGGAGATGGGCCACCATATAATTGCTGGTAGTTGATCCCAGGTTCTCTGGAAGATGAGTCAGTGCTGTTAATTGTTGAGCCCTTTCAGTGGCCCCACCCATCTTTAAATTTTTAGAAGTATATGTGAGGCTGTGTTCATGTACATCATATGCAGACCATAAGAGGGATATAGATTCTCCAGAATCTGACACCCTCTTCGGGAGTGTTTGAAGACAGCTACAATGTACTTAAATCTAATAAATACATACTTAAATTAATAAACATTTTTTAAAAAGGATAAGAAAGAATGAAAGACCAGGTAGGCCTGCCATTCTTAACTCTATCTGTCTGTATGTCTGTCTGTCTGTCTGATCCCCTGGAACTGGAGATGGGCCACCATATCGTTGCTGGTAGTTGATCCCTGGTTCTCTATAAGAGGAGACAATGTTGTTAATTGTTGATTTCTTTCATTGGCCCCACACATCTTTAAATTTTTAGAAGTAAATGTGAGGCTGTGTTTATGTACATCATATGCAGACCATAAGAGGGATATAGATTCTCCAGAATCTGACACCCTCTTCTGGAGTGTCTGAAGACAGCTACAGTGTACTTATATCTAATAAATACATAAATAAATAAATAAATAAATAAACATTTTTTAAAAGGGATAAGAAAGAAAGAAAAACCAGGCAGGCCTGCCATTCTTGTCTGTCTTTCTCTCTGTCTGTCTGTCTTGCCTAGCCCCTTGAGTAGCCTAGCCTAGTCCCTTGCCTTGACTAGCCCAGCCCCTTGCCTAGCCTAGCCTAGCCCAGCCCAGCCCTGCCTTGCCTAGCCCTGCCTATCCCTGTCTTTAACCAGGCTGGCCTCGAACTCAGAAACTGACTGCCTCTGCCTCCAGAGTGCTCTCATTAAGAGCTCGAGCCACCACTGACTGTTGGGTTTTCTAAGTCTTACATAGGTATGGTCTGTTTCTCAGCTGTGAAACCCTAATTAACACATGTAGTCTGTCCTAGGTCAGCCATAGCTACAGACTGAGGCCTTTTCTAAAACAAAACAAAAGAAAACAAAAAATAGAAATAATAAAATAAATAAATTAAGCAACCACATGATATCTTTTCTTTCTTTCAATGATACTCAGAGCTTGAAGCAGTTCACCCATGAGACCTCAGCTCCGGACATTGAGGCTCTTTCCCTAACAAGTATTATGGCTGAACCTGAGGGGTTCTACTGCTGATTTGGGTCCCCCACTTTAAAAAAATAGTTGTTTTCAAAGGCTGCAGGTTCTTAGCCCTGTTCCTTGTTACAGTTGAGTCACAGCCCTGAAAGTTCAGTGGTAGTTAAAGGCACTGAGAAGGGCTTCCTATAGACATCAAAGACCAAGTCTTTGTTTTTAAAAAGTTAATCTGGATTCCCCCACCCCCTGGCATCCTTAGAATTCCTAGAAAGGAAGGCAGGGACCTGGGCAGAAGGGTGCAAGGCTACTGGTGTTTGTAAGTGGTAACAGAAAGCTTTCTCTTGTTGGTACCCTACCCCAAGTTACACTGTCACTTCTTTTTCCTAGTTGTTGTTTTGTCGGTTTGTATTCTCAACATAGACCCTTTTCCTTCCTAACCTTGGCTGTCCTGAACCTTACTGTCCTTGAACTCAGTGATTTGCCTGTCTTGCTGGGATGAAACTGTGAGCTACCATCCAGAAGGAAGCACCCTGCTGAGGTTAGATTGGGGTCTCTTCCATTTTCCTCTATGAACATGCATATGAGAGGCCTGTTCTTTCTTTTTTACTTTTCCTTTTCTTTTTAAAGATTTATTTATTTATTATATTTAAGTATGCTGTAGCTATCTTCAGACAGTCCAGAAGAGGGTGTCAGATTCTGAAGAATCTAAATCATTCTTATTGTCTGCATATGATGTATATAAACACAGCCTCACATAAACTCAAAAAAAAAAAAAAAAAGAAAGAAAGATGTGGCTACAGAGAGGGCTCAACAATTAAGAGCATTGTCTCCTCTTCCAGAGAACCTGGGCTCAATTACCAGTATTATATATGGTGGCCCATCTCCAGTTCCAAGGGATCTAATACTCTGTTCTGGAGTCTGTGGGCACAGCATACACATGCAAAACATTCTTACACAATCATTGAGAGAGGAGAGAGAGGGGTTGAGAGAGAGGGGAGGTAATCATACCTCCTGACGAGTTTGAAGACCTGAGCTTCATCACTCACACAAATAAATAAATGCAAAATATTTTTTTATAAATAAACTCTGCCATTGCCCTTTAAAAATTCCTAGAAAACAAGTTTTATAAGCAACAGTTATATTTACTATATCTAAAGGACAGTCATGAGCATATTCAATAAATAGAAAAAGGCCTGTTAGTCTTAGAAATGGAAAAGACAAACCAAGGAAGGTTTGCAATTACATAATGAGGCATCTCAGCCCAGCTCTAAGGTTGGAAATAAGACTCGAGAATAGGATACACCTGAAGACAGCCAGCCATTGTTTTTTGTTTTGGAGGCTGAAAGGATACACCTGAAGACAGCCAATGCTGTGTGATGGTGATCTGGTATTTTTTTTTTTAATTTTTAAAAACTTTAACACTTTTTATAAAACTTTTATAAAAACTTTTTCTTTCTTTCTTCCTTTCTTTCCTCACCCTAGCCCTGTCTTTCACCAGGGTGGCCTCGAACTCAGAAACTGACTGCCTCTATCTACTGAGTGCTCTCATTAAGAGCTTGAGCCACCACTGAATGTAGGGTTTTCTAAGCCTTACCTTGCTCTTGGTGTCTATTCTCAGCTGTGAAACCCTAATTAACACAAGTAGGCAGTCCTGGATCAGCCAGAGCTACAGACTGAGGACATCTCTAAAAACAAATAAAACAAAACAAAACAACAAATAGAAATAATAAAATACATAAATTAAGCAAACACAGCATAGCTTTTCTCTCTCTAGGTGGTACTCAGAAATTCCAGCAGTTGGCCTGTGACACCTCAGCTCAGTATATGTGAGGCTGTGTTTATGTACACCCTATGCAGACCATAAGAGGGATTTACATTCTCCAGAATCTGACACCCTCCTCTGGAGTGTCTAAAGAAAGCTATAGTGTACTTATATCTAAGAAATACATAAATAAATAAATAAATAAATAAATAAATAAATAAATAAATAAATAAATATTTTTTAAAAAGGATAAGAAAGAAAGAAAGACCAGGCAGGCCTGCCATCCTTATCTCTGTCTGTCTGTCTGTCTGTCTGATCCCCTGGAACTGGAGATGGGCCACCTTGTAGGTGCTGGTAGTTGATCCCAGGTTCTCTGGAAGAGGAGACAATGCTGTTAATTGTTGAACCATTTCAGTGGCCCCACCCATTTTTAATTTTTAGAAGTATATGTGAGGCTGTGTTTATGTACATCATATGCAGACCATAAGAGGGATTTAGATTCTCCAGAATCTGACACCCTCTTCTGGAGTGTCTGAAGATGGCTACAGTGTACTTATATCTAATAAATACATAAATAAATAAATAAATAAAGATTTTTTAAAAAGTATAAGAAATAAAGAAAGACCAGGCAGGCCTGCCATCCTTATCTCTGTCTCTCTCTCTGTCTGTCTGTCTGATCCACTGGAACTGGAGATGGGCCACCATAAGGTGCTGGTAGTTTATCCCAGGTTCTCTGAAAGAGGAGACAATGCTGTTAATTGTTGAGCCCTCTCAGTGGCCCCACACATCTTTAAATTTTTAGAAGTATATGTGAGGCTGTGTTTATGTACATCATATGCAGACCATAAGAGGGATTTTGATTCTCCAGAATCTGACACCCTCTTCTGGAGTGTCTGAAGACAGCTACAGTGTACTTATATCTAATAAATACATAAATAAATATATAAATAAACATTTTTTAAAAAGGATAAGAAAGAAAGAAAGACCAGGCAGGCCTGCCATCCTTAGCACTGTCTGTATGTCTGTCTGTCTGATCCCCTGGAACTGGAGATGGGCCACCATATAGTTGCAGGTAGTTGATCCCAGGTACTCTGGAAGAGGAGACAATGCTGTTAATTTTTGAGCTTTTAGAGTGGCCCCACCCTTCTTTAAATTTTTAGAAGTATATGTGAGGCTGTGTTTATGTACATCATATGCAGACCATAAGAGGGATTTAGATTTTCCAGAATCTGACACCCTCTTCTGTAGTGTCTGAACAGCTACAGTGTACTTATATCTACTAAATACATAAATAAATAAATAAATAAACATTTTTTAAAAAGGATAAGAAAGAAAGAAAGACCAGGCAGGCCTGCCATCCATATCTCTGCCTGTCTGTCTGTTTGTCTATCTGATCCCCGGGAACTGGAGATGGGCCACCATATAGTTGCTTGTAGTTGATCCAAGGTTCTCTGGAAGAGGAGACAACGCTCTTAATTGTTGAGCCCTTTCAGTGGCCCCACACTTCTTTAAATATTTAGAAGTATATGTGAGGCTGTGTTTATGTACATCATATTCAGATTATAAGAGGATTTAGATTCTCCAGAATCTGACACCCTCTACTGGAGTGTCTGAAGACAGCTACAGTGTACTTATATGTAATAAATAAATAAATAAATAAATAAATAAATAAACATTTTTTAAAAAGGATAAGAAACAAAGTAAGACCAGGCAGGCCTGCCATCCTTATCTCTGTCTGTCTGTCTGTCTGATCCCCTGGAACTGGAGATGGGCCACCATATAGTTGCTGGTAGTTGATCCAAGGTTCTCTGGAAGAGGAGACAATGCTGTTAATTGTTGAGCCCTTTCAGTGGCCCCACACTTCTTTAAATATTTAAAAGTATATGTGAGGCTGTGTTTATGTACATCATATTCAGATTATAAGAGGATTTAGATTATCCAGAATCTGACACCCTATACTGGAGTGTCTGAAGACAGCTACAGTGTACTTATATATAATAAATACATAAAAAATAAATAAATAAATAAATAAATAAACATTTTTGAAAAAGGAAAAGAAAGAAAGTAAGACCAGGCAGGCCTGCCATCCTTATCTCTGTCTGTCGGTCTGTCTGTCTGATCCCCTGGAACTGGAGATGTGCCACCATATAGTAGCTGGTAGTTGATCCAAGGTTCTCTGGAAGAGGAGACAATGCTGTTAATTGTTGAGCCCTTTCAGTGGCCCCACACTTTTTAAATATTTAGAAGTATATGTGAGGCTGTGTTTATGTACATCATATTCAGATTATAAGAGGATTTAGATTCTCCAGAGTATGACACCCTCTTCTGGAGTGTCTGAAGACAGCTACAGTGTACTTATATCGAATAAATACATAAATAAATATATAAATAAACATTTTTTTAAAAAGGATAAGAAAGAAAGAAAGACCAGGCAGGCCTGCCATCCTTATCATTGTCTGTATGTCTGTCTGTCTGATCCCCTGGAACTGGAGATGGGCCACCATATAGTTGCTGGTAGTTGATCCCAGGTACTCTGGAAGAGGAGACAATGCTGTTAATTGTTGAGCTTTTAGAGTAGCCCCACACTTCTTTAAATTTTTAAAAGTATATGTGAGGCTGTGTTTATGTACATCATATGCAGACCATAAGAGGTATTTAGATTCTTCAGAATCTGACAGCCTCTTCTGGAGTGTCTGAACAGCTACAGTGTATTTATATCTACTAAATACATAAATAAATAAATAAATAAATAAATAAATAAATAAATAAATAAATAAACTTTTTTTAAAAAGGATAAGACAGAAAGAAAGACCAGGCAGGCCTGCCATCCATATCTCTGTCTGTCTGTCTGTCTGTCTATCTGATCCCTGGAAACTGGAGATGGGCCACGAATAGTTGCTGGTAGTTGATCCCAGGTTCTCTGGAAGAGGTGACAATGCTGTTAATTGTTGAGCCCTTTCAGTGGCGCCACCCATCTTTAAATATTTAGAAGTATATGTGAGGCTGTGTTTATGTACATCATATGCAGACCATAAGAGGGATTTAGATTTTCCAGAATCTGACACCCTCTTCTGTAGTGTCTGAACAGCTACAGTGTACTTATATCTACTAAATACATAAATAAATAAATAACTAAACATTTTTTAAAAAGGATAAGAAAGAAAGAAAGACCAGGCAGGCCTGCCATCCATATCTCTGCCTGTCTGTCTGTCTGTCTATCTGATCCCCGGGAACTGGAGATGGGCCACCATATAGTTGCTGGTAGTTGATCCAAGGTTCTCTGGAAGAGGAGACAATGCTCTTAATTGTTGAGCCCTTTCAGTGGCCCCACACTTCTTTAAATATTTAGAAGTATATGTGAGGCTGTGTTTATGTACATAATATGCAGACCATAAGAGGGATATCGATACTCCAGAATCTGACACCCTCTTCTGGAGTGTCTGAAGATAGCTACAGTGTACTTATATCTAATAAATAAATAAATAAATAAATAAATAAACAAACATTTTTTAAAAAGCATAAGAAAGAAAGAAAGACCAGGCAGGACTGCCATCCTTATCTCTGTCTGTCTGTCTGTCTGTCTATCTGATCCTCTGGAACTGGAGATGGGCCACCATAGAGATGCTTGTAGTTGATCCCAGGTTCTCTGGAAAAGGAGACAATGCTTTTAATTGTTGAGCCCTTTCAGTGGGCCCACACGTCTTTAAATATTTAGAAGTATATGTGAGGCTGTGTTTATGTACATCATATGCAGACCATAAGAGGGATATAGATTCTCCAGAATCTGACACCCTCTTCGGGAGTGTTTGAAGAGAGCTACAGTGTACTTATATCTAATAAATACATACTTAAATTAATAAACATTTTTAAAAAAGGATAATAAAGAAAGAGAGACCAGGCAAGCCTGCCATCCTTGTCTGTCTGTCTGTCTGTCTGTTCCCCTGGAACTAGAGATGGGCCACCATATAAATGCTGGTAGTTGATCCCATGTTCTCTGGAAGAGGAGTCAGTGCTGTTAATTGTTGAGCCCTTTCAGTGGCCCCACCCATCTATAAATTTTTAGAAATATATGTGAGGCTGTGTTCATGTACATCATATGCAGACCATAAGAGGGATATAGATTCTCCAGAATCTGACACCCTCTTCGGGAGTGTTTGAAGAGAGCTACAGTGTACTTATATCTAATAAATACATACTTAAATTAATAAACATTTTTTAAAAAGGATAAGAAAGAATGAAAGACCAGGTAGGCCTTCCATCCTTAACTCTATCTGTCTGTATGTCTGTCTGTCTGTCTAATCCCCTGGAACTGGAGATGGGCCACCATATAGTTGCTGGTAGTTGATCCCAGGTTCTCTGGTAGAGGAGACAATGCTGTTAATTGTTGAGCCCTTTCAGTGGCCCCACCCATCTTTAAATTTTTAGAAGTATATGTGAGGCTGTGTTCATGTACATCATATGCAGACCATAAGAGGGATATTGATTCTCCAGAATCTGACACCCTCTTCTGGAGAGTCTGAAGACTGCTACAGTGTACTTATATCTAATAAATACATAAATAAATAAATAAATAAATAAATAAATGAATAAATAAATAAATAAATGAACATTTTTTAAAAAGGACAAGAAAGAAAGAAAAATCAGGCAGGCCTGCCATCCTTATCTCTGTCTGTCTGTCTGTCTGTCTTATCCCCTGGAACTTGAGATGGGCCACCATATAGTTGCTTGTAGTTGATCCAAGGATCTCTGGAAGAAGAGACAATGCTGTTAATTGTTGAGCCCTTTCAGTGGGCCCACCCTTCTTTAAATTTTTAGAAGTATATGTGAGGCTGTGTTTATGTACATCATATGCAGACCATAAGAAGGATTTAGATTACCCAGAAGATGACACCCTCTTCTAGAGTGTCTGAAGACAGCTAAAGTGTACTTATATCTAATAAATACATACTTAAATTAATAAACATTTTTTTAAAGTATAAGAAAGAAAGAAAGACCAGGCAGGCCTCCATCCTTATCTCTGTCAGTCTGTCTGTCTGTCTGATCCATTGGAACTGGAGATGGGCCACTATATAGTTGCTGTTAGTTGATCCCAGGTTCTCTGGAAGAAGAGACAATGCTGTTAATTGTTGAGCCCTTTCAGTGGCTCCACCTATCTTTAAATTTTTAGAAGTATATGTTAGGCTGTGTTTATGTACATCATATGCAGACCATAAGAGGGATTTAGATTCTCCAGAATCTGACACCCTCTTCTGGAGTGTCTGAAGCAACTACAGTGTACTTATATCTAATAAATACATAAATAAATAAATAAATAAATAAATAAATAAACATTATTTTAAAAGGATAAGAAAGAAAGAAAAACCAGGCAGGCCTGCCCTCCTTATCTCTTTCTGTCTGTCTGTCTGTCTGATCCCCTGGAACTGGAGATGGGCCACCATATAGTTGCTGGTAGTTGATCCCAGGTTTTCTGGAAGAAGAGACAATGCTGTTAATTGTTGAGCCCCTTCAGTGGCCCCACCCATCTTAAATTTTTAGAAGTGTATGTGAATCTGTGTTTATGTCCATCATATGCAGGCCATAAGAGGGATTTATATTCTCCAGAATCTGACACCCTCTTCTGGAGTGTCTGAAGACAGCTACAGTGTACTTATATCTTATAAATACATAAATAAATAAATAAACATTTTTTAAAAAGGATAAGAAAGAAAGAAAAACAAGGGAGGACTGCCACCCTTGTCTGTCTGTCTCTTTGTCTGCCTGATCCCCTGGAACTGGAGATGGGCCACCATATAGTTGCTGGTAGTTGATTCCAGGTTCTCTGTTAGAGGAGACAATGCTGTTAATTTTTGGGCCTTTTCAGTGGCCCCACACATCTTTAAATTTTTAGAAGTATATGTGAGGCTGTGTTTATGTACATCATATGCAGACCATAAGAGGGATTTAGATTCTCCAGAATCTGACACCCTCTTCTGGAGTGTCTGAAGACAGCTACAGTGTACTTATATGTAATAAATACATAAATAAATAAATAAATAAACATTTTTTTTTAAAAGTATAAGAAAGAAAGAAAGACCAGGCAGGCCTCCATTCTTATCTCTCTCTGTCTGTCTGTCTGTCTGATACCCTGGAACTGGAGATGGGCCACCATATATTTGCTGGTAGTTTATCCAAGGTTCTCTGGAAGAGGAGACAATTCTGTTAATTGTTGATCCCTTTCTGTGGCCCCACCCATCTTTAAATTTTTAGAAGTATATGTGAGACTGTGTTTATGTACATCATATGCAGACCATAAGAGGGATTTAGATTCTCCAGAATCTGACCCCCTCTTTTGGAGTATCTGAAGATAGCTACAGTGTACTTATATCTAATAAATAAATAAATAAATAAATAAATAAATAAATAAATAAATAAACATTTTTTAAAAAGGATAAGAAAGAAAGAAAGACCAGGCAGGGCTGCCATCCTTATCTTTGTCTGTCTGTCTGTCTCTCTGTTAGTCTGTCTGTCTGATCTCCTGGAACTGGAGAAGGGCCACCATTTTGTTGCTGGTAGTTGATCCCAGGTCTTCTGAAGAGGAGACAATGCTGTTAATTGTTCAGCCCTTTCAGTGGCCCAACCCATCTTTAAATTTCTAGAAGTAAATGTGATGCTGTGTTTATGTACATCATATTCAGACCCTTAAAGAGGGATTTATATTCTTCAGAATCTGACACCATCTTTTGGAGTGTCTATGACGGATACAGGGTACTTATATCTAATAAATACATAAATAAAGAAATTAATATTTTTTAAAAACGATAAGAAAGAAAGAAAGACCAGGCAGGCCTGCCATACTTATCTCTGTCTGTCTGTCTGTCTGTCTGATCCTCTTGAACTGGAGATGGGCCACCATAGAGTTTCTTGTAGTTGATCCCAGGTTCTCTGGAAGAGGAGACAATGCTGTTAATTGTTGAGCCCTTTCAGTGGCCCCACCCATCTTTAAATTTTTAGAAGTATATGCGAGGCTGTGTTTATGTACGCAATATGCAGACCATAAGAGGGATTTAGATTCTCCAGAATCTGACACCCTCTTCTGGAGTGTCTGAAGACAGCTACAGTGTACTTATATCTAATAAATTCATAAATAAACAAATAAACATTTTTTAAAAAGGATAATAAAGAAAGAGAGACCAGGCAGGCCTGATATCCTTGTCTGTCTGTCTGTCTGTCTGATCCCCTGGAACTGGAGATGGGCCACCATATAGTTGCTGGTAGTTGATCCCAGGTTCTCTGGTAGAGGAGACAATGCTGTTAATTGTTGAGCCCTTTCAGTGGCCCCACCCATCTTTAAATTTTTAGAAGTATATGTGAGGCTGTGTTCATGTACATCATATGCAGACCATAAGAGGGATATTGATTCTCCAGAATCTGACACCCTCTTCTGGAGAGTCTGAAGACTGCTACAGTGTACTTATATCTAATAAATACATAAATAAATAAATAAATAAATAAATAAATAAATAAACATTTTTTAAAAAGGATAAGAAAGAAAGAAAAATCAGGCAGGCCTGCCATCCTTATCTCTGTCTGTCTGTCTGTCTGTCTGTCTTATCCCCTGGAACTTGAGATGGGCCACCATATAGTTGCTTGTAGTTGATCCAAGGATCTCTGGAAGAGGAGACAATGCTGTTAATTGTTGAGCCCTTTCAGTGGGCCCACCCTTCTTTAAATTTTTAGAAGTATATGTGAGGCTGTGTTTATGTACATCATATGCAGACCATAAGAGGGATTTAGATTACCCAGAAGATGACACCCTCTTCTAGAGTGTATGAAGACAGCTAAAGTGTACTTATATCTAATAAATACATACTTAAATTAATAAACATTTTTTTAAAGTATAAGAAAGAAAGAAAGACCAGGCAGGCCTCCATCCTTATCTCTGTCAGTCTGTCTGTCTGTCTGATCCATTGGAACTGGAGATGGGCCACTATATAGTTGCTGTTAGTTGATCCCAGGTTCTCTGGAAGAAGAGACAATGCTGTTAATTGTTGAGCCCTTTCAGTGGCTCCACCTATCTTTAAATTTTTAGAAGTATATGTTAGGCTGTGTTTATGTACATCATATGCAGACCATAAGAGGGATTTAGATTCTCCAGAATCTGAAACCCTCTTCTGGAGTGTCTGAAGACAACTACAGTGTACTTATATCTAATAAATACATAAATAAATAAATAAATAAATAAATAAATAAATAAATAAATAAACATTATTTTAAAAGGATAAGAAAGAAAGAAAAACCAGGCAGGCCTGCCCTCCTTATCTCTGTCTGTCTGTCTGTCTGTCTGATCCCCTGGAACTGGAGATGGGCCACCATATAGTTGCTGGTAGTTGATCCCAGGTTTTCTGGAAGAAGAGACAATGCTGTTAATTGTTGAGCCCTTTCAGTGGCCCCACCCATCTTAAATTTTTAGAAGTGTATGTGAATCTGTGTTTATGTCCATCATATGCAGACCATAAGAGGGATTTATATTCTCCAGAATCTGACACCCTCTTCTGGAGTGTCTGAATACAGCTACAGTGTACTTATATCTTATAAATACATAAATAAATAAATAAATATTTTTTAAAAAGGATAAGAAAGAAAGAAAAACCAGGGAGGACTGCCACCCTTGTCTGTCTGTCTCTTTGTCTGCCTGATCCCCTGGAACTGGAGATGGGCCACCATATAGTTGCTGGTAGTTGATCCCAGGTTCTCTGTTAGAGGAGACAATGCTGTTAATTTTTGAGCCCTTTCAGTGGCCCCACACATCTTTAAATTTTTAGAAGTATATGTGAGGCTGTGTTTATGTACATCATATGCAGACCATAAGAGGGATTTAGATTCTCCAGAATCTGGCACCCTCTTCTGGAGTGTCTGAAGACAGCTTCAGTGTACTTATATGTAATAAATACAAAAATAATAAATAAATAAGAAGACATTTTTTTTAAAAGTATAAGAAAGAAAGGAAGACCACGCAGGCCTCCATTCTTATCTCTGTCTGTCTGTCTGTCTGTCTGATACCCTGGAACTGGAGATGGGCAACCATATAGTTGCTGGTAGTTTATCCAAGGTTCTCTGGAAGAGGAGACAATGCTGTTAATTGTTGATCCCTTTCTGTGGCCCCACCCATCTTTAAATTTTTAGAAGTATATGTGAGGCTGTGTTTATGTACATCATATGCAGACCATAAGAGGGATTTAGATTCTCCAGAATCTGACATCCTCTTTTGGAGTATCTGAAGATAGCTACAGTGTACTTATATCTAATAAATAAATAAATAAATAAATAAATAAACATTTTTTAAAAAGGATAAGAAAGAAAGAAAGACCAGGCAGGGCTGCCATCCTTATCTTTGTCTGTCTGTCTGTCTCTCTGTTTGTCTGTCTGTCTGATCTCCTGGAACTGGAGATGGGCCACCATTTTGTTGCTGGTAGTTGATCCCAGGTCTTCTGAAGAGGAGACAATGCTGTTAATTGTTCAGCCCTTTCAGTGGCCCCACCCATCTTTAAATTTCTAGAAGTAAATGTGATGCTGTGTTTATGTACATCATATTCAGACCCTTAAAGAGGGATTTATATTCTCCAGAATCTGACACCGTCTTTTGGAGTGTCTATGACGGATACAGGGTACTTATATCTAATAAATACATAAATAAAGAAATAAACATTTTTTAAAAACGATAAGAAAGAAAGACCAGGCAGGCCTGCCATCCTTATCACTGTCTGTCTGTCTGTCTGATCCCCTGGAACTGGAGATGGGCCACCATATAATTGCTGGTAGTTGATCCCAGGTTCTCTGGAAGATGAGTCAGTGCTGTTAATTGTTGAGCCCTTTCAGTGGCCCCACCCATCTTTAAATTTTTAGAAGTATATGTGAGGCTGTGTTCATGTACATCATATGCAGACCATAAGAGGGATATAGATTCTCCAGAATCTGACACCCTCTTCGGGAGTGTTTGAAGACAGCTACAATGTACTTAAATCTAATAAATACATACTTAAATTAATAAACATTTTTTAAAAAGGATAAGAAAGAATGAAAGAGCAGGTAGGCCTGCCATTCTTAACTCTATCTGTCTGTCTGTCTGTCTGTCTGTCTGATCCCCTGGAACTGGAGATGGGCCACCATATCGTTGCTGGTAGTTGATCCCTGGTTCTCTATAAGAGGAGACAATGTTGTTAATTGTTGATTTCTTTCATTGGCCCCACACATCTTTAAATTTTTAGAAGTAAATGTGAGGCTGTGTTTATGTACATCATATGCAGACCATAAGAGGGATATAGATTCTCCAGAATCTGACACCCTCTTCTGGAGTGTCTGAAGACAGCTACAGTGTACTTATATCTAATAAATACATAAATAAATAAATAAATAAATAAATAAATAAATAAATAAACATTTTTTAAAAGGGATAAGAAAGAAAGAAAAACCAGGCAGGCCTGCCATTCTTGTCTGTCTTTCTCTCTGTCTGTTTGTCTTGCCTAGCCCCTTGAGTAGCCTAGCCTAGTCCCTTGCCTTGACTAGCCCAGCCCCTTGCCTAGCCTAGCCTAGCCCAGCCCAGCCCTGCCTTGCCTAGCCCTGCCTATCCCTGTCTTTAACCAGGCTGGCCTCGAACTCAGAAACTGACTGCCTCTGCCTCCAGAGTGCTCTCATTAAGAGCTCGAGCCACCACTGACTGTTGGGTTTTCTAAGTCTTACATAGGTATGGTCTGTTTCTCAGCTGTGAAACCCTAATTAACACATGTAGTCTGTCCTAGGTCAGCCATAGCTACAGACTGAGGCCTTTTCTAAAACAAAACAAAAGAAAACAAAAAATAGAAATAATAAAATAAATAAATTAAGCAACCACATGATATCTTTTCTTTCTTTCAATGATACTCAGAGCTTGAAGCAGTTCACCCATGAGACCTCAGCTCCGGACATTGAGGCTCTTTCCCTAACAAGTATTATGGCTGAACCTGAGGGGTTCTACTGCTGATTTGGGTCCCCCACTTTAAAAAAATAGTTGTTTTCAAAGGCTGCAGGTTCTTAGCCCTGTTCCTTGTTACAGTTGAGTCACAGCCCTGAAAGTTCAGTGGTAGTTAAAGGCACTGAGAAGGGCTTCCTATAGACATCAAAGACCAAGTCTTTGTTTTTAAAAAGTTAATCTGGATTCCCCCACCCCCTGGCATCCTTAGAATGCCTAGAAAGGAAGGCAGGGACCTGGGCAGAAGGGTGCAAGGCTACTGGTGTTTGTAAGTGGTAACAGAAAGCTTTCTCTTGTTGGTACCCTACCCCAAGTTACACTGTCACTTCTTTTTCCTAGTTGTTGTTTTGTCGGTTTGTATTCTCAACATAGACCCTTTTCCTTCCTAACCTTGGCTGTCCTGAACCTTACTGTCCTTGAACTCAGTGATTTGCCTGTCTTGCTGGGATGAAACTGTGAGCTACCATCCAGAAGGAAGCACCCTGCTGAGGTTAGATTGGGGTCTCTTCCATTTTCCTCTATGAACATGCATATGAGAGGCCTGTTCTTTCTTTTTTACTTTTCCTTTTCTTTTTAAAGATTTATTTATTTATTATATTTAAGTATGCTGTAGCTATCTTCAGACAGTCCAGAAGAGGGTGTCAGATTCTGAAGAATCTAAATCATTCTTATTGTCTGCATATGATGTATATAAACACAGCCTCACATAAACTCAAAAAAAAAAAAAAAAAGAAAGAAAGATGTGGCTACAGAGAGGGCTCAACAATTAAGAGCATTGTCTCCTCTTCCAGAGAACCTGGGCTCAATTACCAGTATTATATATGGTGGCCCATCTCCAGTTCCAGGGGATCTAATACTCTGTTCTGGAGTCTGTGGGCACAGCATACACATGCAAAACATTCTTACACAATCATTGAGAGAGGAGAGAGAGGGGTTGAGAGAGAGGGGAGGTAATCATACCTCCTGACGAGTTTGAAGACCTGAGCTTCATCACTCACACAAATAAATAAATGCAAAATATTTTTTTATAAATAAACTCTGCCATTGCCCTTTAAAAATTCCTAGAAAACAAGTTTTATAAGCAACAGTTATATTTACTATATCTAAAGGACAGTCATGAGCATATTCAATAAATAGAAAAAGGCCTGTTAGTCTTAGAAATGGAAAAGACAAACCAAGGAAGGTTTGCAATTACATAATGAGGCATCTCAGCCCAGCTCTAAGGTTGGAAATAAGATTCGAGAATAGGATACACCTGAAGACAGCCAGCCATTGTTTTTTGTTTTGGAGGCTGAAAGGATACACCTGAAGACAGCCAATGCTGTGTGATGGTGATCTGGTATTTTTTTTTTTTAATTTTTAAAAACTTTAACACTTTTTATAAAACTTTTATAAAAACTTTTTCTTTCTTTCTTTCTTTCTTCCTTTCTTTCCTCACCCTAGCCCTGTCTTTCACCAGGGTAGCCTCGAACTCAGAAACTGACTGCCTCTATCTACTGAGTGCTCTCATTAAGAGCTTGAGCCACCACTGAATGTAGGGTTTTCTAAGCCTTACCTTGCTCTTGGTGTCTATTCTCAGCTGTGAAACCCTAATTAACACAAGTAGGCAGTCCTGGATCAGCCAGAGCTACAGACTGAGGACATCTCTAAAAACAAATAAAACAAAACAAAACAACAAATAGAAATAATAAAATACATAAATTAAGCAAACACAGCATAGCTTTTCTCTCTCTAGGTGGTACTCAGAAATTCCAGCAGTTGGCCTGTGACACCTCAGCTCAGTATATGTGAGGCTGTGTTTATGTACACCCTATGCAGACCATAAGAGGGATTTACATTCTCCAGAATCTGACACCCTCCTCTGGAGTGTCTAAAGAAAGCTATAGTGTACTTATATCTAAGAAATACATAAATAAATAAATAAATAAATAAATAAATAAATATTTTTTAAAAAGGATAAGAAAGAAAGAAAGACCAGGCAGGCCTGCCATCCTTATCTCTGTCTGTCTGTCTGTCTGTCTGATCCCCTGGAACTGGAGATGGGCCACCTTGTAAGTGCTGGTAGTTGATCCCAGGTTCTCTGGAAGAGGAGACAATGCTGTTAATTGTTGAACCATTTCAGTGGCCCCACCCATTTTTAATTTTTAGAAGTATATGTGAGGCTGTGTTTATGTACATAATATGCAGACCATAAGAGGGATTTAGATTCTCCAGAATCTGACACCCTCTTCTGGAGTGTCTGAAGATGGCTACAGTGTACTTATATCTAATAAATACATAAATAAATAAATAAATAAAGATTTTTTAAAAAGTATAAGAAATAAAGAAAGACCAGGCAGGCCTGCCATCCTTATCTCTGTCTCTCTGTCTGTCTGTCTGTCTGATCCACTGGAACTGGAGATGGGCCACCATAAGGTGCTGGTAGTTTATCCCAGGTTCTCTGAAAGAGGAGACAATGCTGTTAATTGTTGAGCCCTCTCAGTGGCCCCACACATCTTTAAATTTTTAGAAGTATATGTGAGGCTGTGTTTATGTACATCATATGCAGACCATAAGAGGGATTTTGATTCTCCAGAATCTGACACCCTCTTCTGGAGTGTCTGAAGACAGCTACAGTGTACTTATATCTAATAAATACATAAATAAATATATAAATAAACATTTTTTAAAAAGGATAAGAAAGAAAGAAAGACCAGGCAGGCCTGCCATCCTTAGCACTGTCTGTATGTCTGTCTGTCTGATCCCCTGGAACTGGAGATGGGCCACCATATAGTTGCAGGTAGTTGATCCCAGGTACTCTGGAAGAGGAGACAATGCTGTTAATTGTTGAGCTTTTAGAGTGGCCCCACCCTTCTTTAAATTTTTAGAAGTATATGTGAGGCTGTGTTTATGTACATCATATGCAGACCATAAGAGGGATTTAGATTCTCCAGAATCTGACACCCTCTTCTGGAGTGTCTGAACAGCTACAGTGTATTTATATCTACTAAATACATAAATAAATAAATAAATAAATAAATAAATAAATAAATAAATAAATAAACATTTTTTAAAAAGGATAAGACAGAAAGAAAGACCAGGCAGGCCTGCCATCCATATCTCTGTCTGTCTATCTGTCTGTCTATCTGATCCCTGGAAACTGGAGATGGGCCACGAATAGTTGCTGGTAGTTGATCCCAGGTTCTCTGGAAGAGGAGACAATGCTGTTAATTGTTGAGCCCTTTCAGTGGCGCCACCCATCTTTAAATATTTAGAAGTATATGTGAGGCTGTGTTTATGTACATCATATGCAGACCATAAGAGGGATTTAGATTTTCCAGAATCTGACACCCTCTTCTGTAGTGTCTGAACAGCTACAGTGTACTTATATCTACTAAATACATAAATAAATAAATAACTAAACATTTTTTAAAAAGGATAAGAAAGAAAGAAAGACCAGGCAGGCCTGCCATCCATATCTCTGCCTGTCTGTCTGTCTTTCTATCTGATCCCCGGGAACTGGAGATGGGCCACCATATAGTTGCTGGTAGTTGATCCAAGGTTCTCTGGAAGAGGAGACAATGCTCTTAATTGTTGAGCCCTTTCAGTGGCCCTACACTTCTTTAAATATTTAGAAGTATATGTGAGGCTGTGTTTATGTACATCATATTCAGATTATAAGAGGATTTAGATTCTCCAGAATCTGACACCCTCTACTGGAGTGTCTGAAGACAGCTACAGTGTACTTATATGTAATAAATAAATAAATAAATAAACATTTTTTAAAAAGGATAAGAAACAAAGTAAGACCAGGCAGGCCTGCCATCCTTATCTCTGTCTGTCTGTCTGTCTGTCTGTCTGATCCCCTGGAACTGGAGATGGGCCACCATATAGTTGCTGGTAGTTGATCCAAGGTTCTCTGGAAGAGGAGACAATGCTGTTAATTGTTGAGCCCTTTCAGTGGCCCCACACTTCTTTAAATATTTAAAAGTATATGTGAGGCTGTGTTTATGTACATCATATTCAGATTATAAGAGGATTTAGATTCTCCAGAATCTGACACCCTATACTGGAGTGTCTGAAGACAGCTACAGTGTACTTATATATAATAAATAAATAAATAAATAAATAAACATTTTTGAAAAAGGAAAAGAAAGAAAGTAAGACCAGGCAGGCCTGCCATCCTTATCTCTGTCTGTCTGTCTGTCTGTCTGATCCCCTGGAACTGGAGATGTGCCACCATATAGTAGCTGGTAGTTGATCCAAGGTTCTCTGGAAGAGGAGACAATGCTGTTAATTGTTGAGCCCTTTCAGTTGCCCCACACTTTTTAAATATTTAGAAGTATATGTGAGGCTGTGTTTATGTACATCATATTCAGATTATAAGAGGATTTAGATTCTCCAGAGTCTGACACCCTCTTCTGGAGTGTCTGAAGACAGCTACAGTGTACTTATATCGAATAAATACATAAATAAATATATAAATAAACATTTTTTTAAAAAGGATAAGAAAGAAAGAAAGACCAGGCAGGCCTGCCATCCTTATCACTGTCTGTATGTCTGTCTGTCTGATCCCCTGGAACTGGAGATGGGCCACCATATAGTTGCTGGTAGTTGATCCCAGGTACTCTGGAAGAGGAGACAATGCTGTTAATTGTTGAGCTTTTAGAGTAGCCCCACACTTCTTTAAATTTTTAGAAGTATATGTGAGGCTGTGTTTATGTACATCATATGCAGACCATAAGAGGGATTTAGATTCTCCAGAATCTGACACCCTATTCTGGAGTGTCTGAAAAGCTACAGTGTATTTATATATACTAAATACATAAATAAATAAATAAATAAATAAATAAATAAATAAATAAATAAATAATTAAACATTTTTTAAAAAGGATAAGACAGAAAGAAAGACCAGGCAGGCCTGCCATCCATATCTCTGTCTGTCTGTCTGTCTGTCTATCTGATCCCTGGAAACTGGAGATGGGCCACGAATAGTTGCTGGTAGTTGATCCCAGGTTCTCTGGAAGAGGAGACAATGCTGTTAATTGTTGAGCCCTTCCAGTGGCGCCACCCATCTTTAAATATTTAGAAGTATATGTGAGGCTGTGTTTATGTACATCATATGCAGACCATAAGAGGGATTTAGATTCTCCAGAATCTGACACCATCTTCTGGAGTGTCTGAAGACAGCTACAGTGTACTTATATCTAATAAATAAATAGATAAATAAATAAATAAATAAATAAACATTTTTTAAAAAGGATAAGAAAGAAAGAAAGACCAGGCAGGCCTGCCATCCATATCTCTGTCTGTCTGTCTGTCTGTCTATCTGATCCCCGGGAACTGGAGATGGGCCACCATATAGTTGCTGGTAGTTGATCCAAGGTTCTCTGGAAGAGGAGAAAATGCTGTTAATTGTTGAGCCCTTTCAGAGGCCCCACACTTCTTTAAATATTTAGAAGTATATGTGAGGCTGTGTTTATGTATATCATATTCAGATTATAAGAGGATTTAGATTCTCCAGAATCTGACACCCTATACTGGAGTGTCTGAAGACAACTACAGTGTACTTATATATAATAAATACATAAATAAATAAATAAATAAATAAATAAATAAACATTTTTTAAAAAGGATAAGAAAGAAAGTAAGACCAGGCAGGCCTGCCATCCTTATCTCTGTCTGCCTGTCTGTTTGTCTGATCCCCTGGAACTGGAGATGGGCTACCATAAAGTTGCTGGTAGTTGATCCCAGGGTTCTGGAAGAGGAGACAATGCTGTTAATTGTTGAGCCCTATCAGTGGCCCTGCCCATCTTTAAATATTTAGAAGTATATGTGAGGCTGTGTTTATGTACATCATATGCAGACCATAAGAGGGATTTAGATTCTCCAGAATCTGACACCCTCTTCTGGAGTGTCTGAAGACAGCTACAGTGTACTTAATTCTAATAAATACATAAATAAATAAATAAATAAACATTTTTTAAAAAGGATAAGAAAGAAAATAAGACCAGGCAGGCCTGCCATCCTTATCTCTGTCAGTCTGTCTGTCTGTCTGCCTGATCCCCTGGAACTGGAGATGGGCCACCATATAGTTGCTGGTAGTTGATCCCAGGTTCTCTATAAGAGGAGACAATGCTGTTAATTGTTGAGCCCTTTCAGTGGCTCCACCCATTTTTAATTTTTAGAAGTATATGTGATGCTGTGTTTATGTACATCATATTCATACCATAAGAGGGATTTAGATTCTCTATAATCTGTCACCCTCTTCTGGAGTGTCTGAAGACGGCTACAGTGTACTTATATCTAATAAATACATATATGAATAAATAAATAAATAAACATTTTTTAAAACGAATAAGAAATAAAGAAAGACCAGGCAGGCCTGCCATCCTTATCTCTGTCTCTCTGTCTGTCTGTCTGTCTGATCCACTGGAACTGGAGATGGGCCACCATAAGGTGCTGGTAGTTTATCCCAGGTTCTCTGAAAGAGGAGACAATGCTGTTAATTGTTGAGCCCTCCCAGTGGCCCCACACAACTTTAAATTTTTAGAAGTATATGTGAGGCTGTGTTTATGTACATCATATGCAGACCATAAGAGGGATTTAGATTCTCCAGAATCTGACACCCTCTTCTGGAGTGTCTGAAGACAGCTACAGTGTACTTATATCTAATAAATAATTAAATAAATAAATAAACAAACATTTTTTTAAAAAAAGGATAAGAAAGAAAGAAAGACCAGGCAGGCCTGCCACCCTTATCACTGTCTGTCTGTCTGTCTGTCTGATCCCCTGGAACTGGAGATGGACCACCATAGAGTTGCTGGTAGTTGATCCCAGGTTCTCTATAAGAGGAGACAATGCTGTTAATTTTTGAGCCCTTTCAGTGGCCCCACACATCTTTTAATTTTTAGAAGTATATGTTAGGCTGTGTTTATGTACATCATATGCAGACCATAAGAGGGATTTAGATTCTCCAGAATCTGACACCCTCTTCTGGAGTGTCTGAAGACAGCTACAGTGTACTTATATCTAATAAATACATAAATAAATATATAAATAAACATTTTTTTAAAAAGGATAAGAAAGAAAGAAAGACCAGGCAGGCCTGCCATCCTTAGCACTGTCTGTATGTCTGTCTGTCTGATCCCCTGGAACTGGAGTTGGGCCACCATATAGTTGCTGGTAGTTGATCCCAGGTACTCTGGAAGAGGAGACAATGCTGTTAATTGTTGAGCTTTTAGAGTGGCCCCACCCTTCTTTAAATTTTTAGAAGTATATGTGAGGCTGTGTTTAGGTACATCATATGCAGACCATAAGAGGGATTTAGATTCTCCAGAATCTGACAACCTCTTCTGGAGTGTCTGAACAGCTACAGTGTACTTATATCTAATAAATAAATAAATAAATAAATAAATAAATAAATAAACATTTTTTAAAAAGGATATGACAGAAAGAAAGACCAGGCAGGCCTGCCATCCATATCTCTGTCTGTCTGTCTGTCTGTCAATCTGATCCCTGGGAACTGGAGATGGGCCACGAATAATTGCTGGTAGTTGATCCCAGGTTCTCTGGAAGAGGAGACAATGCTGTTAATTGTTGAGCCCTTTCAGTGGCGCCACCCATCTTTAAATATTTAGTAGTAAATGTGAGGCTGTGTTTATGTACATCATATGCAGACCATAAGAGGGATTTAGATTCTCCAGAATCTGACACCCTCTTCTGGAGTGTCTGAAGACAGCTACAGTGTACTTATATCAAATAAATAAATAGATAAATAAATAAATAAATAAATAAATAAATAAATAAATAAATAAACATTTTTAAAAAGGATAAGAAAGAAAGAAAGACCAGGTAGGCCTGCCATCCATATCTCTGTCTGTCTGTCTGTCTGTCTATCTGATCCCCGGGAACTGGAGATGGGCCACCATATAGTTGCTGGTAGTTGATCCAAGGTTCTCTGGAAGAGGAGACAATGCTGTTAATTGTTGAGCCCTTTCAGTGGCCCCACACTTCTTTAAATATTTAGAAGTATATGTGAGGCTGTGTTTATGTACATCATATTCAGATTATAAGAGGATTTAGATTCTCCAGAATCTGACAACCTATACTGGAGTGTCTGAAGACAGCTACAGTGTACTTATAATAAATAAATAAATAAATAAATAAATAAATAAATAAATAAATAAATAAATAAACATTTTTGAAAAAGGATAAGAAAGAATGTAAGACCAGGCAGGCCTGCCATCCTTATCTCTGTCTGTCTGTCTGTCTGTCTGATCCCCTGGAACTGGAGATGGGCCACCATATAGTTGCTGGTAGTTGATCCAAGGTTCTCTGAAAGAGGAGACAATGCTGTTAATTGTTGAGCCCTCTCAGTGACCCCACACATCTTTAAATTTTTAGAAGTATATGTGAGGCTGTGTTTATGTACATCATATGCAGACCATAAGAGGGATTTAGATTCTCCAGAATTTGACACCCTCTTCTGGAGTGTCTGAAGACAGCTACAGTGTACTAATATCTAATAAATCCATAAATAAATATATAAATAAACATTTTTTTAAAAAGGATAAGAAAGAAAGAAAGACCAGGCAGGCCTGCCATCCTTATTACTGTCTGTATGTCTGTCTGTATGATCCCCTAGAACTGGAGATGTGCCACCATATAGTTGCTGGTAGTTGATCCCAGGTACTCTGGAAGAGGAGACAATGCTGTTAATTGCTGAGCCCTATCAGTGGCCCTACCCCTCTTTAAATTTTTAGAAGTGTATGTGAGGCTGTGTTTATGTACATCATATGCAGACCATAAGAGGGATTTAGATTCTCCAGAATCTGACACCCTCTTCTGGAGTGTCTGAAGACAGCTACAGTGTACTTAATTCTAATAAATACTTAAATAAATAAATAAATAAATAAACATTTTTTAAAAAGGATAAGAAAGAAAATAAGACCAGGCAGGCCTGCCATCCTTATCTCTGTCTGTCTGTCTGTCTGTCTGCCTGATCCCCTGGAACTGGAGATGGGCCACCATATAGTTGCTGGTAGTTGATCCCAGGTTCTCTGGAAGAGGAGACAATGCTGTTAATTGTTGAGCCCTTTCAGTGGCTCCACCCATTTTTAATTTTTAGAAGTATATGTGATGCTGTGTTTATGTACATCATATTCAGACCATAAGAGGGATTTAGATTCTCTATAATCTGTCACGCTCTTCTGGAGTGTCTGAAGACGGCTACAGTGTACTTATATCTAATAAATACATATATGAATAAATAAATAAATAAACATTTTTTAAAACGAATAATAAATAAAGAAAGACCAGGCAGGCCTGCCATCCTTATCTCTGTCTCTCTGTCTGTCTGTCGGTCTGATCCACTGGAACTGGAGATGGGCCACCATAAGGTGCTGGTAGTTTATCCCAGGTTCTCTGAAAGAGGAGATAATGCTGTTAATTGTTGAGCCCTCCCAGTGGCCCCACACAACTTTAAATTTTTAGAAGTATATGTGAGGCTGTGTTTATGTACATCATATGCAGACCATAAGAGGGATTTAGATTCTCCAGAATCTGACACCCTCTTCTGGAGTGTCTGAAGACAGCTACAGTGTACTTATATCTAATAAATAATTAAATAAATAAATAAACAAACATTTTTTTAAAAAAAGGATAAGAAAGAAAGAAAGACCAGGCAGGCCTGCCACCCTTATCACTGTCTGTCTGTCTGTCTGTCTGATCCCCTGGAACTGGAGATAGACCACCATAGAGTTGCTGATAGTTGATCCCAGGTTCTCTATAAGAGGAGACAATGCTGTTAATTTTTGAGCCCTTTCAGTGGCCCCACACATCTTTTAATTTTTAGAAGTATATGTTAGGCTGTGTTTATGTACATCATATGCAGACCATAAGAGGGATTTAGATTCTCCAGAATCTGACACCCTCTTCTGGAGTGTCTGAAGACAGCTACAGTGTACTTATATCAAATAAATAAATAGATAAATAAATAAATAAATAAATAAATAAATAAATAAATAAACATTTTTAAAAAGGATAAGAAAGAAAGAAAGACCAGGTAGGCCTGCCATCCATATCTCTGTCTCTCTGTCTGTCTGTCTATCTGATCCCCGGGAACTAGAGATGGGCCACCATATAGTTGCTGGTAGTTGATCCAAGGTTCTCTGGAAGAGGAGACAATGTTGTTAATTGTTGAGCCCTTTCAGTGGCCCCACACTTCTTTAAATATTTAGAAGTATATGTGAGGCTGTGTTTATGTACATCATATTCAGATTATAAGAGGATTTAGATTCTCCAGAATCTGACACCCTATACTGGAGTGTCTGAAGACAGCTACAGTGTACTTATAATAAATAAATAAATAAATAAATAAATAAATAAATAAATAAATAAATAAATAAACATTTTTGAAAAAGGATAAGAAAGAATGTAAGACCAGGCAGGCCTGCCATCCTTATCTCTGTCTGTCTGTCTGTCTGATCCCCTGGAACTGGAGATGGGCCACCATATAGTTGCTGGTAGTTGATCCAAGGTTCTCTGAAAGAGGAGACAATGCTGTTAATTGTTGAGCCCTCTCAGTGACCCCACACATCTTTAAATTTTTACAAGTATATGTGAGGCTGTGTTTATGTACATCATATGCAGACCATAAGACGGATTTAGATTCCAGAATTTGACACCCTCTTCTGGAGTGTCTGAAGACAGCTACAGTGTACTAATATCTAATAAATCCATAAATAAATATATAAATAAACATTTTTTTAAAAAGGATAAGAAAGAAAGAAAGACCAGGCAGGCCTGCCATCCTTATTACTGTCTGTATGTCTGTCTGTATGATCCCCTGGAACTGGAGATGGGCCACCATAGAGTTGCTGATAGTTGATCCCAGGTTCTCTATAAGAGGAGACAATGCTGTTAATTTTTGAGCCCTTTCAGTGGCCCCACACATCTTTTAATTTTTAGAAGTATATGTTAGGCTGTGTTTATGTACATCATATGCAGACCATAAGAGGGATTTAGATTCTCCAGAATCTGACACCCTCTTCTGGAGTGTCTGAAGACAGCTACAGTGTACTTATATCAAATAAATAAATAGATAAATAAATAAATAAATAAATAAATAAATAAATAAACATTTTTAAAAAGGATAAGAAAGAAAGAAAGACCAGGTAGGCCTGCCATCCATATCTCTGTCTCTCTGTCTGTCTGTCTATCTGATCCCCGGGAACTGGAGATGGGCCACCATATAGTTGCTGGTAGTTGATCCAAGGTTCTCTGGAAGAGGAGACAATGTTGTTAATTGTTGAGCCCTTTCAGTGGCCCCACACTTCTTTAAATATTTAGAAGTATATGTGAGGCTGTGTTTATGTACATCATATTCAGATTATAAGAGGATTTAGATTCTCCAGAATCTGACACCCTATACTGGAGTGTCTGAAGACAGCTACAGTGTACTTATAATAAATAAATAAATAAATAAATAAATAAATAAATAAATAAATAAATAAATAAATAAACATTTTTGAAAAAGGATAAGAAAGAATGTAAGACCAGGCAGGCCTGCCATCCTTATCTCTGTCTGTCTGTCTGTCTGATCCCCTGGAACTGGAGATGGGCCACCATATAGTTGCTGGTAGTTGATCCAAGGTTCTCTGAAAGAGGAGACAATGCTGTTAATTGTTGAGCCCTCTCAGTGACCCCACACATCTTTAAATTTTTACAAGTATATGTGAGGCTGTGTTTATGTACATCATATGCAGACCATAAGACGGATTTAGATTCCAGAATTTGACACCCTCTTCTGGAGTGTCTGAAGACAGCTACAGTGTACTAATATCTAATAAATCCATAAATAAATATATAAATAAACATTTTTTTAAAAAGGATAAGAAAGAAAGAAAGACCAGGCAGGCCTGCCATCCTTATTACTGTCTGTATGTCTGTCTGTATGATCCCCTGGAACTGGAGATGGGCCACCATATAGTTGCTGGTAGTTGATCCCAGGTACTCTGGAAGAGGAGACAATGCTGTTAATTGTTGAGCTTTTAGAGTGGCCCCACCCTTCTTTAAATTTTTAGAAGTATATGTGAGGCTGTGTTTATGTACATCATATGCAGACCATAAGAGGGATTTAGATTCTCCAGAATCTGAAACCCTCTTCTGGAGTGTCTGAACAGCTACAGTGTACTTATATCTAATAAATAAATAAATAAATAAATAAATAAATAAATAAATAAACAAACATTTTTTTAAAAAAAGTATAAGAAAGAAAGAAAGACCAGGCAGGACTGCCATCCTTATCACTGTCTGTCTGTCTGTCTGTCTGATCCCCTGGAACTGGAGATGGGCCACAATATAGTTGCTGGTAGTTGATCCCAGGTCCTCTGGAAGAGGAGACAATGCTGTTAATTGTTGAGCCCTTTCAGTGGCCCCACCCATCTTTAAATTTTTAGAAGTATATGTGAGGCTGTGTTTATGTACATCATATGCAGACCATAAGAGGGATATAGATTCCCCAGAATCTGACACCCTCTTCTGGAGAGTCTGAAGACAGCTAGAGTGTACTTATATCTAATAAGTACATAAATAAATAAATAAATAAATAAATAAATAAACATTTTTTAAAAGGATAAGAAAGAAAGAAAAATCAGGCAGGCCTGCCATCCTTATCACTGTCTGTCTGTCTGTCTGTCTGATCCCCTGCAACTTGAGATGGGCCACCATATAGTTGCTGTTAGTTGATCCCACGTTCTCTGGAAGAGGAGACAATGGTGTTAATTGTTGAGCCCTTTCAGTGGGCCCACCCAACTTTAAATTTTTAGAAGTATATGTGAGGCTGTGTTTATGTACATCATATGCAGACCATAAGAGGGATTTAGATTCTCCAGAATATGACACCCTCTTCTAGAGTGTCTGAAGACAACTACAGTGTACTTATATCTAATAAATAATTAAAAAAAATAAATAAACATTTTTTAAAAAGAATAAGAAAGAAAGAAAGACCAGGCAGGCCTGCCACCTTGTCTGTCTGTCTGTCTGTCTGTCTATCTGTCAGATACCCTGGAACTGGAGATGGGCCACCATATAGTTGCTGGTAGTTGATCCCAGGTTCTCTGGAAGAGGAGACAATGCTGTTAGTTGTTGAGCCCTTTCAGTGGCCCCACCCATCTTTAAATATTTAGAAGTATATGTGAGGCTGTGTTCATGTACATCATATGTAGACCATAAGAGGTATATTGACTCTCCAGAATCTGCACCATCTTCTGGAGAGTCTGAAGACAGATACAGTGTACTTATATCTTAAATACATAAATAAATAAATAAATGAATAAATGAATAAATAAATAAATAAATAAACATTTTTTTAAAAGGATAAAAAAGAAAGAAAAATCAGGCAGGCCTGCCATCCTTATCTCTGTCTGTCTGTCTGTCTGTCTGTCTTATCCCCTGGAACTTGAGATGGGCCACCATATAGTTGCTGGTAGTTGATCCCACGTTCTCTGGATGAAGAGACAATGCTGTTAATTGTTGAGCCCTTTCAGTGGCCCCACCCATCTTTAAATTTTTAGAAGTATATGTGAGGCTGTGTTTATGTACATCATATGCAGACCATAAGAGGGATTTAGATTCTCCAGAAGATGACACCCTCTTCTAGAGTGTCTGAAGACAGCTACAGTGTACTTATATCTAATAAATACATAAATAAATAAATAAATAAATAAATAAATAAATAAATAAATAAATAAACATTTTTTTAAAAGGATAAGAAAGAAAGAAAGACCAGGCAGGGCTGCCCTCCTTATCTTTGTCTGTCTGTCTGTCTCTCTGTTTGTCTGTCTGTCTGATCTCCTGGAACTGGAGATGGGCCACCATTTTGTTGCTGATAGTTGATCCCAGGTCTTCTGAAGAGGAGACAATGCTGTTAATTGTTCAGCCCTTTCAGTGGCCCCACCCATCTTTAAATTTCTAGAAGTAAATGTGATGCTGTGTTTATGTACATCATATTCAGACCCTTAAAGAGGGATTTATATTCTCCAGAATCTGACACAGTCTTTTGGAGTGTCTATGACGGATACAGTGTACTTATATCTAATAAATACATAAATAAAGAAATAAACATTTTTTTAAAAAGATAAGAAAGAAAGAAAGACCAGGCAGGCCTGCCATCCTTATCTCTGTCTGTCTGTCTGTCTGTCTGATCCCCTGGAACTGGAGATGGGCCACCATATAGTTGCTGGTAGTTGATCCCAGGTTTTCTGGAAGAGGAGACAATGCTGTTAATTGTTGAGCCCTTTCAGTGGCCCCACCCATCTTAAATTTTTAGAAGTGTATTTGAATCTGTGTTTATGTCCATCATATGCAGACCATAAGAGGGATTTATATTCACCAGAATCTGACACCCTCTTCTGGAGTGTCTGAAGACAGCTACAGTGTACTTATATTTTATAAATACATAAATAAATAAATAAACATTTTTTAAAAAGGATAAGAAAGAAAGAAAAACCAGGTAGGACTGCCACACTTGTCTGTCTGTCTCTTTGTCTGCCTGATCCCCTGGAACTGGAGATGGGCCACCATATAGTTTACTGGTAGTTGATCCCAGGTTCTCTGTTATAGGAGACAATGCTGTTAATTTTTGAGCCCTTTCAGTGCCCCCACACATCTTTAAATTTTTAGAAGTATATGTGAGGCTGTGTTTATGTACATCATATGCAGACCATAAGAGGGATTTAGATTCTCCAGAATCTGGCACCCTCTTCTGGAGTGTCTGAAGACAGCTACAGTGTACTTATATTTAATAAATAAATAAATAAATAAATAAATAAATAAATAAATAAATAAACATTTTTTTTAAAAGTATAAGAAATAAAGAAAGACCAGGCAGGCCTCCATTCTTATCTCTGTCTGTCTGTCTGTCTGTCTGATACCCTGGAACTGGAGATGGCCATATAGTTGCTGGTAGTTTATCCAAGGTTCTCTCGAAGAGGAGACAATGCTGTTAATTGTTGATCCCTTTCTGTGGCCCCACCCATCTTTAAATTTTTAGAAGTATATGTGAGGCTGTGTTTATGTACATCATATGCAGACCATAAGAGGGATTTAGATTCTCCAGAATCTGACACCCTCTTTTGGAGTATCTGAAGATAGCTACAGTGTACTTATATCTAATAAATAAATAAATAAATAAATAAATAAATAAATAAACATTTTTTAAAAAGGATAAGAAAGAAAGAAAGACCAGGCAGGGCTGCCATCCTTATCTTTGTCTGTCTGTCTGTCTCTCTGTTTGTCTGTCTGTCTGATCTCCTGGAACTGGAGATGGGCCACCATTTTGTTGCTGGTAGTGAAAGACTCCAGGACTCCCAAAGGGAGGCACTTACTCAAGCCTCGGGTCAGCCGCGCACCCAAGAAGACACTGAGACTGAACTTAAGATGTATAGAGAGTAAGATTTAATACAGCAACGACAAGAAAGCACACAAAAAGCACATATACCAGATATCTGGGGTCGAAACTCATGCAGCCAGCAAGGTGCAGAGGAGATTCGGCAATTGGCCCAGACTTGTCACAGGCTTTTATAGGAGAAGGGTAAGGAGAAAAGTACAAGTTTTACGTCACCAAGGTGTTCTGCCAAGGAGCTTTACATAACCAAGGGGTCGTGTCCTATATTTTGGCAATGTACTCGATCTATTGGAACATTCTGGGGTAGTACCAGGAGGCCCCTATCTCAAAAATGTTCTTGGAACAGTCTTCAGTTAGGAGGGGTTGGACTGAGTTCGCTCCAGGAGACCCTTATCTCAGAAATGCTCCTGGAACCGTTCTCACTTGGGAGGGGTCGGACTCTGGGGTGAAGAGTTCAAGAATGTACTCTGAGGTAAAAAGTTCAGGTGTGTTCCGGGAACAACCTCTAGATGGGAGGGGTAAGAGAACTCTGAGTTGGAGAGTTCATGGAGAGTTCAGCTTTTCTTCTTTCATTCCCCCCTTCTTTTAGTGAATAGCTCTAATCTTAGAGCGAGTCCTGCATTTATCCCCCTCCACAGAGTCCAATCTCTTTCTGTTTTGTAACATCACTTTGGACAGTGAAGTCAAAAATAGACCGTTTTATAGTTCTAAGATCAACATCCATAGCTGTACATAACCAACAGGATTGAGTCATATTAGGATTAGTTCTAAAACTTAAGAAAGCTCTTAGTCTATGTGGCCATTGGGGAGGTCGTGTCCAGCAGGGGATGAGATGGCCACATTATTTTTGTGGTAGTTCTGATTTTTTAGATGGCGCTGTAGATGGCCTTCCTTAGCGTAGGCCTTGTGGCACAGGTGGCATTCATAGAGCCGGCCCCCTGTGTGCAGATGCATATGGTTTTTGAGGTCGTAGTTATGCAGGAAGCGGGCTGGACAGTGGGGGCATGAGTAGGGTCGCTCTCCTGTGTGCTCTCGCATGTGGATCTTCAGCTTATCATTCCTGGTGAAGCGGATACCGCAGACCTCACAGGCAAAAGGCTTTTCACCATTGTGGGTCCTTATGTGCCGAGGCAGTTTGCCTGCCCCGTGGATTATCTTGTGACAGACTGGGCACTCTTGGGGCATCTGTGAAAGGCGTTTAGGCACTAGCTTGTTTTGGTCATTTAGGCCTGGTGTCAGGGCATCCTGGTGCAGCGAACTTAGGTAAGCCCTCAGGTCAGGGTCAATGAGATCTTCATCTGAGCCCAGCTCTTCTGATGATAGTGGAGGTTCGTTACTCTGGGCCAGCCCGTAGCCTGGTGGGTTGAGCATTTTTGAGGTTGAGGCTGTGGGGGTGGCAGTGGCAAAAGCCTCCAGGTACTGTCGGGCTCGCTCACAGTCATCTTTATCTGGGCTGGGGGCTTCCAGTCCACTGCCTTGCAAAATCTCCAAGCAAGTAGTGACGACACATGGGATTTCCAGTAGCCGAGCAGCTTGGAGTACAGCCGGCACATTGGCGTTGCTGGTGGTCAGTGTGGCTGTGTAAGCAAACTCGAGCAGGGCACTTAGGGCCTCCGGCCCTACAAAGTTCAGCTCACACACACTGGCTTTTGCTCCCCCAGAAGCCGTTTCAACACTCTCTGTTTTTATTACTGTTCTCTCTCTCTCTTCTGTAAAGAGCCTCTTGAAGTAGTGGCTACAGGCAGCCAGCACAGCCCTGTGGGTTTGGTACTCAAAACCCTGTGTCCTGATGGTGAGGTCGCACAGATGACCCAGCTGGCGCTGCTCGTTTAGGCAGCTCAGGAGCTCGCTGCTGTGATCTGGGAATGGGATTCCAATTAGGTCATCCTCGGGGCTCCCCATCTTTTTCTTTTTAGTCGTTGGGTCTGTTTGCTGGAGCTGGGCAACAGAGCAGGGTGTAGAAAGAGTCAACACAGGGATCCAATATCCTGCTAGACTTAGTCAAGGGGGGGAGGTCCCCCATGTAGAATTTCATAAGAAGTAAGACCGAAACGTCCAGGTGTGTTTCGGACTCTGAGAAGCACAAAGGGAAGGAGGGTTACCCAGTCTTTACCGTCAGTCTCAATAGCTAGTTTAACAACATAGGTTAAGACAGTGATGGGCATAGGAGTCTCATAAAGGATCATAAACAGAGTAAAACTGAATCAAGAAATAGGGCATAGGGAAGGAACACCAAGTCCATGCCAGTCTCCACGATTAATTTTATCAAGGTCTGTCTTAGAGTTTTAGACTAATTTTTATCTATCCTGAGCTCTGAGGTCTATACACACAATGTAATTTTTATTTGACCTCTAAATGCTTGGCCACACCCTGACTTACCTGGGCAACAAAGCAGGGCCATTATCTGACACTATTGCCTTTGGCACTCTGAACCTTGGAAAAATTTTCTTTAATAATCTTCTTGATGACTATGTGAGCAGTCTCATTTATCCATATTGAGAACGTCTTCTGCAAATGTCAACAGCTTTCTTTGTTTGTATTGTTCCATACAGTGGCAAAAGCATACCTGCTGTCAGTGTCATTTATAAAGCTTGTATCAAAACCACAAGTTCAGCTTTCTGGGCTGAAGTCCCTTTAGGGAGGCTGCTGGCCTAGATCACCTGCTTTTTGTCCACTGCTGCACTGCTGTCCCCGCCTTCCGCTTACCTTTAACCATGAGGCCACTGCCATCCGTGTACCAGTTTAAACTTTCAGGCCAAGGCTGATTTGATCTTTACCTGCTGAGGTAAGTAGCCCCCTCTGTTGGTAGGTGGCCCCATGGATATGAGCTGCTTTCCATCTGCTACTGCTGCTCCTGTGACAAAGCTGCTGCCATCCGTGTACCAGGCAGGCACACCAAGGCTGATCAGTCAGATCTCTCCTTGTTCCAGTTTCATCAGCACATTGATGTACAGGAGTGGAGTCATCCGCCAAGGGGAGGTGGCAGGATTGAGGATGGCAGGTGGAGCAAAAGTTACTCAATCATTCAGCAACAAATTCTGGTAGTGGGTATAGTCACATGCTGACCCAGGGTAAGCTTGTCAGGGTCTTTAACAAGCAGGGCCATTGCAGCTCTTCAACATATAAGGTAAAAGGCTTAGTCAAATCTGGCAAAGCCAGAGCGGGGGCTGCAAGCAGGGCTGCCTTTATGCTGTCAAAGGCTTTTTGGTGTTTCTCAGTCCAGGTGAATGGGACTTTTTCTTTAGTCCAGAGTCTGCAAAAGCCCACCGTCCCCAGAAACTCACGTACTTGGCGCGGGGTGGTGGGGGTTGGGATCAGCATCACAGTCTTTTTTCTTGGCTTCGGTGAGCCTCCGCTTTCCGTCGTTTTGGCACCTCGGTAACTGAGCTTTCTTAGCCGATACCCGATACCCCAACTCACCCAGTTCATTCAGGAGCTTCTAGGAGGGCCAGAATTTCTTCTTTGTCTTTGATGTCTCTGCCTTCAGCCAACCGCAGGGCTTGGGTTAGCGCCAGGAGTTCAGCCTTCTGAGCCAAAGTTCCTTCTGCTCGAATGTCAGAGCAGTGATGAGTAGGTGAAGACTCAGCAGGTTAGCAGGGGAAGTGAAGGTCACTTGTTCTGTCAACAAAAAGCTCTAATAATGTGTCCATCAGTCAGGGAAACAATTGGATCATGTGTCCCTGACCAAAAGCCATTATGTGCAGACAAGCAGGCCATCCCTCAGTCACCAGGTCTAATTTTTCCAAGTGCCACTGGTCTTTTAGGGTCCCAATTTCTGAGTAAGAACCTCTTTGGCAATACTTTTGTTCTCAGTCACATTTAGGAGTCCCAAAGTTGGGGACAACATTAGGGCAGTCTCAATAGCATCTAAGGCCATCCAAGGTTGTTCTTTATTTCTTATACGAAGGGCTGTTTATCTTTTTAATGCAGCAAAACCTGGAATCCACAGTTTGCAAAGACCTGTAGTGTCCAGGGACCTTTTAAACTTGCTTTGCATTGGTCAGTGGAGGAATATGAAAACACAGTCTCTTTTTAGCTGCATCAACATGTAGGCCACCAGTCTCTTTACTTATAGCCACGAACAGGTGAAGGGTTTTGTCTTGAGGGGGGGGGCTCCTCTTCTTTTTGTTAGGACAGTCTCTCACCCAGTGCTCTTCTTTTTCAACAGCAAACACTCTGATCTTTAGCCAAAAGCTTTCTTTTTTCTTGTTGCCAGGTACTAAGTTTTCTAGTTTCCCTGACGTTTGTGACCAGCATTTCATTTCTCTTATCTTTTTTAGAAAATTTTCTGGCTCCTTATTTCTTACAGATCATCTCTAAGTGCTAGTATTATTAGCAAGTGTCACTTTGCTCGGTTCTAGTCTTTGTCATTTATCTCTCTTTGCTCCTATTTCTTAACTGCAATGGAGATCTCATATAATGTCTCTCTTTCTATCTATATATATCTCTTTCTTGTCTTTGCTTACTTTGAATGTTATCTAATTATTACATCTATATTCTGTCACTTAACTTTTTTCATAGTTTACCTCTTTTTACTGTTAACCTATTTCTTTTGAGTCTGCTGAAGCTTTGCTCTCAGTTCTTCTTTGCAGACCTCTATCCTTCATCAGAGCCTGGCAGTTAGACTCGTAGGTGCTCCTTACCTTGTATATCTCCCTCACCGGAGCTTAAAACAGATTCACTGCTAGCAGCTCAGGGCGATGCCTGAGAAGAGAAAACACACGGGGCAGAGAAGGGGGTGCAGCTCTTACATCTGGCTGCACACTGATATCTCAAAATGAACACAATTTTTTCTGTTAACAGTTAACAAGAGACAGGATACAGGGGACAGGGAAATGAGAAGCAACCAGGGAACCTTGTGGCGTCCTCAGATCAGACGCGGCAACCCGCTGAACTCAAGCATACTAGTCAGCGGAGGGAAAGAAACTAACCAGGATTTTCTCAGTAACGGCGAATGGACAGGGAGGAGCCAAGCGCCGAGTCTCCGCCGCGCCACGGCGAAATGTGGGAGTGGCAAACAAACACTGGCAGGGAGGGGGAATTTAACCACTTGTTTTCCGGCATGGCTTGAGCCCCCGGAGGCGGCGGCGTCCGCCACCCCACACACAGGCATCCACGGAGCTCTCTTGGCCAGAGGCAACGGCGGCCTCCCGAGCTTTGGAAACGCAAGGCGCCTGCGCGGCAGGGCGGGGGAACTTCTCTGTGTGCCCCACGGCGGGCGCGCAGACACAAGGGAGTGCGGGCAGACTCCAGGGGGAAGCCAAAGGAGGGACGGCGGCCACAGTTGGCCCCTCCCCAGCTGTGGCAGGCTTCACGGCTATTCCGGGGCGCCAGGCGGGTCTGACAGGCCGCCGCACTTACTATCAGCATTTTACAACTCACTCGCAGGGCACAGACAGCCTCCGTTGCTGCTGTGTCTGCAGAACTCAGAACCTCAGCACCACTGCTGCAGCTCTGGATTTCAGAGCTCTTTTGAGCAGCCTGGGGAGGACCGGCCTGGTGGTTTTTTTTTCTCTTTTTTTCCTTTTTTTAAAACCATTGCTGACAAATTCTGTCCTGACGTCAGTCCAAGTCTACAGTCGGCAAAGGGTTAACACACACACACACACACACACAGTCTGTCACGTGACCAAAACACAACCAGCCAAACGCCACTTTCTGACGGGGTCAGATTCCACATTGACTCTTTTTCCTGATAGGGGTGGGATTCCACATCCACTCCCGCTCTGGCAGAGAGAACACTCTCTCTCTCTCCTTCACTCTGCCAGGCAACAGCCAGGTCTTTTTGACTGTTCTGTACCCTGGGCACTCCTTCCAGGGTCTCCCTTGAAACATCTTTTTGGGGTGCAGACTGTGAGGCCATAGACAGCCGTCCTCTCACAGCCACTGCCAGAATAAACCCACAATCTCAGAATACACAAATGCAGCAGTTCCACACTTACACACCCAGCAGATTGTCCCATTTCTAGAATAATAGCAAACACAACAAGAGCAGACACAAGATTTGAGACAAAAAGAAAAAACCAAAAACGGCGGTGACCTCGCGTCGCCCACAGGCAACTTACAGAATCAGATGGCCTTTCCAAGGCCGGCCGGCTTAGACCTTCCACCAAAGTGATGGTCTCTCGGCCTTCAGAGGGGTCCGCCAAGCGTCCTTGGCCCTCCCCTTGTCTTCCTGGGGCGTCCCCCAGGGCGATCGGACGGTGGGCACCAGACACGTCTATCTCTACCCACCCCGCGCTCTCTATTGAGACCTGCCTGGTCTCCAGCTCCCGGAGCACGGTCTCTGGTGCTCGTACTGAGCACAGAGCGTCACGCAAAACCAGAACTGCGATCGCACCAGATACAGATTCAGATGGCCTCTCCAAGGCCCACAGATTGAGACTCTCCTGGTCTCCAGAAACAGAACACAGACACCAGACCAAACAGAACAGTAAATCTTACTTCTGAGTGGGTCCAGGACTTCTGGGTGGTCGCGCTGATTCCCAGCCAACGCACCAAATGAAAGACTCCAGGACTCCCAAAGGGAGGCACTTACTCAAGCCTCGGGTCAGCCGCACACCCAAGAAGACACTGAGACCGAACTTAAGATGTATAGAGAGTAAGATTTAATACAGCAACGACAAGAAAGCACACAAAAAGCACATATACCAGATATCTGGGGTCGAAACTCATGCAGCCAGCAAGGTGCAGAGGAGATTCGGCAATTGGCCCAGACTTGTCACAGGCTTTTATAGGAGAAGGGTAAGGAGAAAAGTACAAGTTTTACGTCACCAAGGTGTTCTGCCAAGGAGCTTTACATAACCAAGGGGTCGTGTCCTATATTTTGGCAATGTACTCGATCTATTGGAACATTCTGGGGTAGTACCAGGAGGCCCCTATCTCAAAAATGTTCTTGGAACAGTCTTCAGTTAGGAGGGGTTGGACTGAGTTCGCTCCAGGAGACCCTTATCTCAGAAATGCTCCTGGAACCGTTCTCACTTGGGAGGGGTCGGACTCTAGGGTGAAGAGTTCAAGAATGTACTCTGAGGTAAAAAGGTAAGGTGTGTTCCGGGAACAACCTCTAGATGGGAGGGGTAAGAGAACTCTGAGTTGGAGAGTTCATGGAGAGTTCAGCTTTTCTTCTTTCAATCCCAGGTTCTCTGGAAGATGAGTCAGTGCTGTTAATTGTTGAGCCCTTTCAGTGGCCCCACCCATCTTTAAATTTTTAGAAGTATATGTGAGGCTGTGTTCATGTACATCATATGCAGACCATAAGAGGGATATAGATTCTCCAGAATCTGACACCCTCTTCGGGAGTGTTTGAAGACAGCTACAATGTACTTAAATCTAATAAATACATACTTAAATTAATAAACATTTTTTAAAAAGGATAAGAAAGAATGAAAGAGCAGGTAGGCCTGCCATTCTTAACTCTATCTGTCTGTCTGTCTGTCTGTCTGTCTGATCCCCTGGAACTGGAGATGGGCCACCATATCGTTGCTGGTAGTTGATCCCTGGTTCTCTATAAGAGGAGACAATGTTGTTAATTGTTGATTTCTTTCATTGGCCCCACACATCTTTAAATTTTTAGAAGTAAATGTGAGGCTGTGTTTATGTACATCATATGCAGACCATAAGAGGGATATAGATTCTCCAGAATCTGACACCCTCTTCTGGAGTGTCTGAAGACAGCTACAGTGTACTTATATCTAATAAATACATAAATAAATAAATAAATAAATAAATAAATAAATAAATAAACATTTTTTAAAAGGGATAAGAAAGAAAGAAAAACCAGGCAGGCCTGCCATTCTTGTCTGTCTTTCTCTCTGTCTGTCTGTCTTGCCTAGCCCCTTGAGTAGCCTAGCCTAGTCCCTTGCCTTGACTAGCCCAGCCCCTTGCCTAGCCTAGCCTAGCCCAGCCCAGCCCTGCCTTGCCTAGCCCTGCCTATCCCTGTCTTTAACCAGGCTGGCCTCGAACTCAGAAACTGACTGCCTCTGCCTCCAGAGTGCTCTCATTAAGAGCTCGAGCCACCACTGACTGTTGGGTTTTCTAAGTCTTACATAGGTATGGTCTGTTTCTCAGCTGTGAAACCCTAATTAACACATGTAGTCTGTCCTAGGTCAGCCATAGCTACAGACTGAGGCCTTTTCTAAAACAAAACAAAAGAAAACAAAAAATAGAAAAAATAAAATAAATAAATTAAGCAACCACATGATATCTTTTCTTTCTTTCAATGATACTCAGAGCTTGAAGCAGTTCACCCATGAGACCTCAGCTCCGGACATTGAGGCTCTTTCCCTAACAAGTATTATGGCTGAACCTGAGGGGTTCTACTGCTGATTTGGGTCCCCCACTTTAAAAAAATAGTTGTTTTCAAAGGCTGCAGGTTCTTAGCCCTGTTCCTTGTTACAGTTGAGTCACAGCCCTGAAAGTTCAGTGGTAGTTAAAGGCACTGAGAAGGGCTTCCTATAGATATCAAAGACCAAGTCTTTGTTTTTAAAAAGTTAATCTGGATTCCCCCACCCCCTGGCATCCTTAGAATGCCTAGAAAGGAAGGCAGGGACCTGGGCAGAAGGGTGCAAGGCTACTGGTGTTTGTAAGTGGTAACAGAAAGCTTTCTCTTGTTGGTACCCTACCCCAAGTTACACTGTCACTTCTTTTTCCTAGTTGTTGTTTTGTCGGTTTGTATTCTCAACATAGACCCTTTTCCTTCCTAACCTTGGCTGTCCTGAACCTTACTGTCCTTGAACTCAGTGATTTGCCTGTCTTGCTGGGATGAAACTGTGAGCTACCATCCAGAAGGAAGCACCCTGCTGAGGTTAGATTGGGGTCTCTTCCATTTTCCTCTATGAACATGCATATGGCAGGCCTGTTCTTTCTTTTTTACTTTTCCTTTTCTTTTTAAAGATTTATTTATTTATTATATTTAAGTATGCTGTAGCTATCTTCAGACAGTCCAGAAGAGGGTGTCAGATTCTGAAGAATCTAAATCATTCTTATTGTCTGCATATGATGTATATAAACACAGCCTCACATAAACTCAAAAAAAAAAAAAGAAAGAAAGATGTGGCTACAGAGAGCGCTCAACAATTAAGAGCATTGTCTCCTCTTCCAGAGAACCTGGGCTCAATTACCAGTATTATATATGGTGGCCCATCTCCAGTTCCAGGGGATCTAATACTCTGTTCTGGAGTCTGTGGGCACAGCATACACATGCAAAACATACTTACACAATCATTGAGAGAGGAGAGAGAGGGGTTGAGAGAGAGGGTAGGTAATCATACCTCCTGACGAGTTTGAAGACCTGAGCTTCATCACTCACACAAATAAATAAATGCAAAATATTTTTTATAAATAAACTCTGCCATTGCCCTTTAAAAATTCCTAGAAAACAAGTTTTATAAGCAACAGTTATATTTACTATATCTAAAGGACAGTCATGAGCATATTCAATAAATAGAAAAAGGCCTGTTAGTCTTAGAAATGGAAAAGACAAACCAAGGAAGGTTTGCAATTACATAATGAGGCAGCTCAGCCCAGCTCTAAGGTTGGAAATAAGACTCGAGAATAGGATACACCTGAAGACAGCCAGCCATTGTTTTTTGTTTTGGAGGCTGAAAGGATACACCTGAAGACAGCCAATGCTGTGTGATGGTGATCTGGTATTTTTTTTTTAATTTTTAAAAACTTTAACACTTTTTATAAAACTTTTATAAAAACTTTTTCTTTCTTTCTTCCTTTCTTCTTTCCTTTCTTCCTTTCCTCACCCTAGCCCCTACCCTAGCCCTGTCTTTCACCAGGGTGGCCTCGAACTCAGAAACTGACTGCCTCTATCTACAGAGTGCTCTCATTAAGAGCTTGAGCCACCACTGAATGTAGGGTTTTCTAAGCCTTACCTTGCTCTTGGTGTCTATTCTCAGCTGTGAAACCCTAATTAACACAAGTAGGCAGTCCTGGGTCAGCCAGAGCTACAGACTGAGGACTTCTCTAAAAACAAATAAAACAAAACAAAACAACAAATAGAAATAATAAAATACAAAAATTAAGCAAACATAGCATAGCTTTTCTCTCTCTAGGTGGTACTCAGAAATTCCAGCAGTTGGCCTGTGACACCTCAGCTCAGTATATGTGAGGCTGTGTTTATGTACATCCTATGCAGACCATATAAGGGATTTACATTCTCCAGAATCTGACACCCTCCTCTGGAGTGTCTAAAGAAAGCTACAGTGTACTTATATCTAAGAAATACATAAAAAATAAATAAATAAATAAATAAATAAATATTTTTTTAAAAGGATAAGAAAGAGAGAAAGACCAGGCAGGCCTGCCATCCTTATCTCTGTCTGTCTGTCTGTCTGTCTGTCTGTCTGATCCCCTGGAACTGGAGATGGGCCACCTTGTAGGTGCTGGTAGTTGATCCCAGCTTCTCTGGAAGAGGAGACAATGCTGTTAATTGTTGAACCATTTCAGTGGCCCCACCCATTTTTAATTTTTAGAAGTATATGTGAGGCTGTGTTTATGTACATCATATGCAGACCATAAGAGGGATTTAGATTCTCCAGAATCTGACACCCTCTTCTGGAGTGTCTGAAGACGGCTACAGTGTACTTATATCTAACAAATACATAAATAAATAAATAAATAAAGATTTTTTAAAAAGTATAAGAAATAAAGAAAGACCAGGCAGGCCTCTCTGTCTGTCTGTCTGTCTGATCCACTGGAACTGGAGATGGGCCACAATAAGGTGCTGGTAGTTTATCCCAGGTTCTCTGAAAGAGGAGACAATGCTGTTAATTGTTGAGCCCTCTCAGTGGCCCCACCCATCTTTAAATTTTTAGAAGTATATGTGAGGCTCTGTTTATGTACATCATATGCAGACCATAAGAGGGATTTTGATTCTCCAGAATCTGACACCCTCTTCTGGAGTGTCTGAAGACAGCTACAGTGTACTTATATCTAATAAATACATAAATAAATATATAAATAAACATTTTTTAAAAAGGATAAGAAAGAAAGAAAGACCAGGCAGGCCTGCCATCCTTAGCACTGTCTGTATGTCTGTCTATCTGATCCCCTGGAACTGGAGATGGGCCACCATATAGTTGCTGGTAGTTGATCCCAGGTACTCTGGAAGAGGAGACAATGCTGTTAATTGTTGAGCTTTTAGAGTGGCCCCACCCTTCTTTAAATTTTTAGAAGTATATGTGAGGCTGTGTTTATGTAAATCATATGCAGACCATAAGAGGGATTTAGATTCTCCAGAATCTGACACCCTCTTCTGTAGTGTCTGAACAGCTACAGTGTACTTATATCTACTAAATACATAAATAAATAAATAAATAAACATTTTTTAAAAAGGATAAGAAAGAAAGAAAGACCAGGCAGTCCTGCCATCCATATCTCTGCCTGTCTGTCTGTCTGTCTATCTGATCCCCGGGAACTGGAGATGGGCCACCATATAGTTGCTGGTAGTTGATCCAAGGTTCTCTGGAAGAGGAGACAATGCTCTTAATTGTTGAGCCCTTTCAGTGGCCCCACACTTCTTTAAATATTTAGAAGTATATGTGAGGCTGTGTTTATGTACATCATATTCAGATTATAAGAGGATTTAGATTCTCCAGAATCTGACACCCTCTACTGGAGTGTCTGAAGACAGCTACAGTGTACTTATATGTAATAAATAAATAAATAAATAAATAAATAAACATTTTTTAAAAAGGATAAGAAACAAAGTAAGACCAGGCAGGCCTGCCATCCTTATTTCTGTCTGTCTGTCTGTCTGTCTGATCCCCTGGAACTGGAGATGGGCCACCATATAGTTGCTGGTAGTTGATCCAAGGTTCTCTGGAAGAGGAGACAATGCTCTTAATTGTTGAGCCCTTTCAGTGGCCCTACACTTCTTTAAATATTTAGAAGTATATGTGAGCTGTGTTTAAGTACATCATATTCAGATTATAAGAGGATTTAGATTCTCCAGAATCTGACACCCTCTACTGGAGTGTCTGAAGACAGCTACAGTGTACTTATAAATAATAAATAAATAAATAAATAAATAAATAAATAAACATTTTTTTGAAAGGATAAGAAAGAAAGTAATACCAGGCAGGCCTGCCATCCTTATCTCTGTCTGTCTGTCTGTCTGTCTGATCCCCTGGAACTGGAGATGGGCTACCATATAGTTGCTGGTAGTTGATCCAAGGTTCTCTGGAAGAGGAGACAATGCTCTTAATTGTTGAGCCCTCTCAGTGGCCCCACACTTCTTTAAATATTTAGAAGTATATGTGAGCTGTGTTTAAGTACATCATATTCAGGTTATAAGAGGATTTAGATTCTCCAGAATCTGACACCCTCTACTGGAGTGTCTGAAGACAGCTACAGTGTACTTATAAATAATAAATAAATAAATAAATAAATAAATAAACATTTTTTTAAAAGGATAAGAAAGAAAGTAAGACCAGGCAGGCCTGCCATCCTTATCTCTGTCTGTCTGTCTGTCTGTCTGATCCCCTGGAACTGGAGATGGGCTACCATATAGTTGCTGGTAGTTGATCCCAAGTTCTCTGGAAGAGGAGACAATGCGGTTAATTGTTGAGCCCTATCAGTGGCCCTACCCATCTTTAAATTTTTAGAAGTATATGTGAGGCTGTGTTCATGTACATCATATGCAGACCATAAGAGGGATATAGATTCTCCAGAATCTGACACCCTCTTCGGGAGTGTTTGAAGACAGCTACAATGTACTTAAATCTAATAAATACATACTTAAATTAATAAACATTTTTTAAAAAGGATAAGAAAGAATGAAAGACCAGGTAGGCCTGCCATTCTTAACTCTATCTGTCTGTATGTCTGTCTGTCTGTCTGATCCCCTGGAACTGGAGATGGGCCACCATATAGTTGCTGGTAGTTGATCCCAGGTTCTCTATAAGAGGAGACAATGTTGTTAATTGTTGATCCCTTTCATTGGCCCCACACATCTTTAAATTTTTAGAAGTAAATGTGAGGCTGTGTTTATGTACATCATATGCAGACCATAAGAGGGATATAGATTCTCCAGAATCTGACACCCTCTTCTGGAGTGTCTGAAGACAGCTACAGTGTACTTATATCTAATAAATAAATAAATAAATAAATAAATAAATAAATAAATAAATAAACATTTTTAAAAGGGATAAGAAAGAAAGAAAAACAAGGCAGGCCTGCCATCCTTGTCTGTCTTTCTCTCTGTCTGTCTGTCTTGCCTAGCCCCTTGAGTAGCCTAGCCTAGTCCCTTGCCTTGACTAGCCCAGCCCCTTGCCTAGCCTAGCCTAGCCCAGCCCTGCCTTGCCTAGCCCTGCCTATCCCTGTCTTTAACCAGGCTGGCCTCGAACTCAGAAACTGACTGCCTCTGCCTCCAGAGTGCTCTCATTAAGAGCTCGAGCCACCACTGACTGTTGGGTTTTCTAAGTCTTACATAGGTATGGTCTGTTTCTCAGCTGTGAAACCCTAATTAACACATGTAGTCTGTCCTAGGTCAGCCATAGCTACAGACTGAGGCCTTTTCTAAAACAAAACAAAAGAAAACAAAAAATAGATATAATAAAATAAATAAATAAAGCAACCACATGATATCTTTTCTTTCTTTCAATGATACTCAGAGCTTGAAGCAGTTCACCCATGAGACCTCAGCTCCGGACATTGAGGCTCTTTCCCTAACAAGTATTATGGCTGAACCTGAGGGGTTCTACTGCTGATTTGGGTCCCCCACTTTAAAAAAATAGTTGTTTTCAAAGGCTGCAGGTTCTTAGCCCTGTTCCTTGTTACAGTTGAGTCACAGCCCTGAAAGTTCAGTGGTAGTTAAAGGCACTGAGAAGGGCTTCCTATAGACATCAAAGACCAAGTCTTTGTTTTTAAAAAGTTAATCTGGATTCCCCCACCCCCTGGCATCCTTAGAATGCCTAGAAAGGAAGGCAGGGACCTGGGCAGAAGGGTGCAAGGCTACTGGTGTTTGTAAGTGGTAACAGAAAGCTTTCTCTTGTTGGTACCCTACCCCAAGTTAAACTGTCACTTCTTTTTCCTAGTTGTTGTTTTGTCGGTTTGTATTCTCAACATAGACCCTTTTCCTTCCTAACCTTGGCTGTCCTGAACCTTACTGTCCTTGAACTCAGTGATTTGCCTGTCTTGCTGGGAAGAAACTGTGAGCTACCATCCAGAAGGAAGCACCCTGCTGAGGTTAGATTGGGGTCTCTTCCATTTACCTCTATGAACATGCATATGGCAGGGCTGTTCTTTCTTTTTTACTTTTCCTTTTCTTTTTAAAGATTTATTTATTTATTATATTTAAGTATGCTGTAGCTATCTTCAGACAGTCCAGAAGAGGGTGTCAGATTCTGAAGAATCTAAATCATTCTTATTGTCTGCATATGATGTATATAAACACAGACTCACATAAACTCAAAAAAAAGAAAGAAAGAAAGAAAGAAAGATGTGGCTACAGAGAGGGCTCAACAATTAAGAGCATTGTCTCCTCTTCCAGAGAACCTGGGCTCAATTACCAGTATTATATATGGTGGCCCATCTCCAGTTCCAGGGGATCTAATACTCTGTTCTGGAGTCTGTGGGCACAGCATACACATGCAAAACATTCTTACACAATCATTGAGAGAGGAGAGAGAGGGGTTGAGAGAGAGGGTAGGTAATCATACCTCCCGACGAGTTTGAAGACCTGAGCTTCATCACTCACACAAATAAATAAATGCAAAATATTTTTTATAAATAAACTCTGCCATTGCCCTTTAAAAATTCCTAGAAAAGAAGTTTTATAAGCAACAGTTATATTTACTATATCTAAAGGACAGTCATGAGCATATTCAATAAATAGAAAAAGGCCTGTTAGTCTTAGAAATGGAAAAGACAAACCAAGGAAGGTTTGCAATTACATAATGAGGCAGCTCAGCCCAGCTCTAAGGTTGGAAATAAGACTCGAGAATAGGATACACCTGAAGACAGCCAGCCATTGTTTTTTGTTTTGGAGGCTGAAAGGATACACCTGAAGACAGCCAATGCTGTGTGATGGTGATCTGGTATTTTTTTTTTAATTTTTAAAAACTTTAACACTTTTTATAAAACTTTTATAAAAACTTTTTCTTTCTTTCTTCCTTTCTTCTTTCCTTTCTTCCTTTCCTCACCCTAGCCCCTACCCTAGCCCTGTCTTTCACCAGGGTGGCCTCGAACTCAGAAACTGACTGCCTCTATCTACAGAGTGCTCTCATTAAGAGCTTGAGCCACCACTGAATGTAGGGTTTTCTAAGCCTTACCTTGCTCTTGGTGTCTATTCTCAGCTGTGAAACCCTAATTAACACAAGTAGGCAGTCCTGGGTCAGCCAGAGCTACAGACTGAGGACTTCTCTAAAAACAAATAAAACAAAACAAAACAACAAATAGAAATAATAAAATACAAAAATTAAGCAAACACAGCATAGCTTTTCTCTCTCTAGGTGGTACTCAGAAATTCCAGCAGTTGGCCTGTGACACCTCAGCTCAGTATATGTGAGGCTGTGTTTATGTACATCCAATGCAGACCATAAGAGGGATTTACATTCTCCAGAATCTGACACCCTCCTCTGGAGTGTCTAAAGAAAGCTACAGTGTACTTATATCTAAGAAATACATAAAAAATAAATAAATAAATAAATAAATATTTTTTAAAAAGGATAAGAAAGAAAGAAAGACCAGGCAGGCCTGCCATCCTTATCTCTGTCTGTCTGTCTGTCTGTCTGTCTGATCCCCTGGAACTGGAGATGGGCCACCTTGTAGGTGCTGGTAGTTGATCCCAGCTTCTCTGGAAGAGGAGACAATGCTGTTAATTGTTGAACCATTTCAGTGGCCCCACCAATTTTTAATTTTTAGAAGTATATGTGAGTCTGTGTTTATGTACATCATATGCAGACCATAAGAGGGATTTAGATTCTCCAGAATCTGACACCCTCTTCTGGAGTGTCTGAAGACGGCTACAGTGTACTTATATCTAATAAATACATGAATAAATAAATAAATAAATAAAGATTTTTTAAAAAGTATAAGAAATAAAGAAAGACGAGGCAGGCCTCTCTGTCTGTCTGTCTGTCTGATCCACTGGAACTGGAGATGGGCCACCATAAGGTGCTGGTAGTTTATTCCAGGTTCTCTGAAAGAGGAGACAATGCTGTTAATTGTTGAGCCCTCTCAGTGGCCCCACACATCTTTAAATTTCAGAAGTATATGTGAGGCTGTGTTTATGTACATCATATGCAGACCATAAGAGGGATTTTGATTCTCCAGAATCTGACACCCTCTTCTGTAGTGTCTGTAGACAGCTACAGTGTACTTATATCTAATAAATACATAAATAAATATATAAATAAACATTTTTTAAAAAGGATAAGAAAGAAAGAAAGACCAGGCAGGCCTGCCATCCTTAGCACTGTCTGTATGTCTGTCTGTCTGATCCCCTGGAACTGGAGATGGGCCACCATATAGTTGCTGGTAGTTGATCCCATGTACTCTGGAAGAGGAGACAATGCTGTTAATTGTTGAGCTTTTAGAGTGGCCCTACCCTTCTTTAAATTTTTAGAAGTATATGTGAGGCTGTGTTTATGTACATCATATGCAGACCATAAGAGGGATTTAGATTCTCCAGAATCTGACACCCTCTTCTGTAGTGTCTGAACAGCTACAGTGTACTTATATTTACTAAATACATAAATAAATAAATAAACATTTTTTAAAAAGGATAAGAAAGAAAGAAAGACCAGGCAGTCCTGCCATCCATATCTCTGCCTGTCTGTCTGTCTGTCTATCTGATCCCCGGGAACTGGAGATGGGCCACCATATAGTTGCTGGTAGTTGATCCAAGGTTCTCTGGAAGAGGAGACAATGCTCTTAATTGTTGAGCCCTTTCAGTGGCCCCACACTTCTTTAAATATTTAGAAGTATATGTGAGGCTGTGTTTATGTACATCATATTCAGATTATAAGAGGATTTAGATTCTCCAGAATCTGACACCCTCTACTGGAGTGTCTGAAGACAGCTACAGTGTACTTATATGTAATAAATAAATAAATAAATAAATAAACATTTTTTAAAAAGGATAAGAAACAAAGTAAGACCAGGCAGGCCTGCCATCCTTATCTCTGTCTGTCTGTCTGTCTGATCCCCTGGAACTGGAGATGGGCCACCATATAGTTGCTGGTAGTTGATCCAAGGTTCTCTGGAAGAGGAGACAATGCTCTTAATTGTCGAGCCCTTTCAGTGGCCCCACACTTCTTTAAATATTTAGAAGTATATGTGAGCTGTGTTTAAGTACATCATATTCAGATTATAAGAGGATTTAGATTCTCCAGAATCTGACACCCTATACTGGAGTGTGTGAAGACAGCTACAGTGTACTTATATATATTAAATAAATAAATAAATAAATAAATAAATAAATAAATAAATAAACATTTTTTAAAAAGGATAAGAAAGAAAGTAAGACCAGGCAGGCCTGCCATCCTTATCTCTGTCTGTCTGTCTGTCTGTCTGATGCCCTGGAACTGGAGATGGGCTACCATATAGTTGCTGGTAGTTGATCCCAGGTTCTCTGGAAGAGGAGACAATGCGGTTAATTGTTGAGCCCTTTCAGTGGCCCTACCCATCTTTAATTTTTAGAAGTGTATGTGAGGCTGTGTTTATGTACATCATATGCAGACCAGAAGAGGGATTTAGATTCATCAGAATCTGACACCCTCTTCTGGAGTGTCTGAAGACAGCTACAGTGTACTTATATCTAATAAATACATAAATAAATACAATTTTTTTAAAAAGGATAAGAAAGAAAGAAAGACCATGCAGGCCTGCCATACTTATCCTTGTCTGTCTGTTTGTCTGTCTGATCCCCTGGGAGTGGAGATGGGCCACCATATAGTTGCAGGTAGTTGATCCCAGGTTCTGTGTAAGAGGAGACAATGCGGTTAATTGCTGAGCCCTTTCAGTGGCCCCCCTCCCATCTTTAAATTTTAAGAAGTAAACGTGAGGCTGTGTTTATGTACATCATATGCAGACCATAAGAGGGATTTAGATTCTCCAGAATCTGACAACTTCTTCTGGAGTGTCTGAAGACGGCTACAGTGTACTTATATCTAATAAACATATAAATAAATAAATAAACATTTTTTAAAAAGGATAAGAAAGAAAGAAAGACCAGGCAGGCCTGCCATCCTTATCTCTGTCAGTCTGTCTGTCTGTCAGTCTGTCTGATCCCTTGGAACTGGAGATGGGCCACCATATATTTGCTGTTAGTTGATCCCAGGTTCTCTGGAAGAGGAGACAATGCTGTTAATTGTTGATCCCTTTCAGTGGCTCCACCTATCTTTAAATTTTTAGAAGTATATGTTAGGCTGTGTTTATGTACATCATATGCAGACCATAAGAGGGATTTAGATTCTCCAGAATCTGACACCCTCTTCTGGAGTGTCTGAAGACAACTATAGTGTACTTATATCTAATAAATACATATATAAATAAATATAAATAAATACATAAACATTATTTTAAAAGGATAAGAAAGAAAGAAAGACCAGGCAGGCCTGCCATCCTAATATCTGTCTGTCTGTCTGTCTGTCTGATCCCCTGGAATTGGAGATGGGCCACCTTGTAGTTGCTGGTAGTTGATCCCAGGTTCTCTGGAAGAGGAGACAATGCTGTTAATTGTTGAGCCCTTTCAGTGGCCCCACCCATTTTTAATTTTTAGAAGTATATGTGATGCTGTGTTTATGTACATCATATTCAGACCATAAGAGGGATTTAGATGCTCTAGAATCTGTCACCCTCTTATGGAGTGTCTGAAGACGGCTACAGTGTACTTATATCTAATAAATACATAAATAAATAAATAAATAAATAAATAAACATTTTTTAAAAAGTATAAGAAAGAAAGTAAGACCAGGCAGGCCTGCCATCCTTATCTCTGTCTCTCTGTCTGTCTGTCTGTCTGATCCACTGGAACTGGAGATGGGCCACCATAAGGTGCTGGTAGTTTATCCCAGGTTCTCTGAAAGAGGAGACAATGCTGTTAATTGTTGAGCCCTCTCAGTGGCCCCACACATCTTTAAATTTTTAGAAGTATATGTGAGGCTGTGTTTATGTACATCATATGCAGACCATAAGAAGGATTTAGATTCTCCATAATCTGACACCACCTTCTGGAGTGTCAGAAGACAGCTACAGTGTACTTATATCTAATAAATACATAAATAAATATATAAATAAACATTTTTTTAAAAAGGATAAGAAAGAAAGAAAGACCAGGCAGGCCTGCCATCCTTATCACTGTCTGTATGTCTGTCTGTCTGATCCCCTGGAACTGGAGCTGGGCCACCATATAGTTGCTGGTAGTTGATCCCAGGTACTCTGGAAGAGGAGACAATGCTGTTAATTGTTGAGCTTTTAGAGTGGCCCCACCCTTCTTTAAATTTTTAGAAGTATATGTGAGGCTGTGTTTATGTACATCATATGCAGACCATAAGAGGGATTTAGATTCTCCAGAATCTGACACCCTCTTCTGGAGTGTCTGAAGACAGCTACCGTGTACTTATATCTAATAAATTCATAAATAAACAAATAAACATTTTTAAAAAAGGATAATAAAGAAAGAGAGACCAGGCAGGCCTGCTATCCTTGTCTGTCTGTCTGTCTGTCTGATCCCCTGCAACTGGAGATGGGCCACCATATAATTGCTGGTAGTTGATCCCAGGTTCTCTGGAAGAGGAGTAAGTGCTGTTAATTGTTGAGCCTTTTCAGTGGCCCCACCCATCTTTAAATTTTTAGAAGTATATGTGAGGCTGTGTTCATGTACATCATATGCAGACCATAAGAGGGATATAGATTCTCCAGAATCTGACACCCTCTTCGGGAGTGTTTGAAGACAGCTACAGTGTACTTATATCTAATAAATACATACTTAAATTAATAAACATTTTTTAAAAAGGATAAGAAAGAATGAAAGACCAGGTAGGCCTGAAATCCTTAACTCTATCTGTCTGTATGTCTGTCTGTCTGTCTGATCCCCTGGAACTGGAGATGAGCCACCATATAGTTGCTCGTAGTTGATCCCAGGTTCTCCATAAGAGGAGACAATGCTGTTAATTGTTGATCCCTTTCATTGGCCCCACACATCTTTAAATTTTAAGATGTAAATGTGAGGCTGTGTTTATGTACATCATATGCAGACCATAAGAGGGATATAGATTCTCCAGAATCTGACACCCTCTTCTGGAGTGCCTGAAGACAGCTACAGTGTACTTATATCTAATAAATACATAAATAAATAAATAAATAAATAAATAAATAAATAAATAAATAAACATTTTTTAAAGGGATAAGAAAGAAAGAAAAACCAGGCAGGCCTGCCATCCTTGTCTGTCTTTCCCTCTGTCTGTCTGTCTTTCCTAGCCCCTTGAGTAGCCTAGCCTAGTCCCTTGCCTTGACTAGCCCAGCCCCTTGCCTAGCCTAGCCTAGCCCAGCCCTGCCTTGCCTAGCCCTGCCTATCCCTGTCTTCAACCAGGCTGGCCTCGAACTCAGAAACTGACTGCCTCTGCCTCCAGAGTGCTTTCATTAAGAGCTCGAGCCACCACTGACTGTTTGGTTTTCTAAGTCTTACATAGGTATGGTCTGTTTCTCAGCTTGAAACCCTAATTAACACATGCAGTCTGTCCTAGGTCAGCCATAGCTACAGACTGAGGCCTTTTCTAAAACTAAACAAAAGAAAACAAAAAATAGAAATAATAAAATAAATAAATTAAGCAACCACATGATATCTTTTCTTTCTTTCAATGATACTCAGAGCTTGAAGCAGTTCACCCATGAGACCTCAGCTCCGGACATTGAGGCTCTTTCCCTAACAAGTATTATGGCTGAACCTGAGGGGTTCTACTGCTGATTTGTGTCCCCCACTTTAAAAAAATAGTTGTTTTCAAAGGCTGCAGGTTCTTAGCTCTGTTCCTTGTTACAGTTGAGTCACAGCCCTGAAAGTTCAGTGGTAGTTAAAGGCACTGAGAAGGGCTTCCTATAGACATCAAAGACCAAGTCTTTGTTTTTAAAAAGTTAATCTGGATTCCCCCACCCCCTGGCATCCTTAGAATTCCTAGAAAGGAAGGCAGGGACCTGGGCAGAAGGGTGCAAGGCTACTGGTGTTTGTAAGTGGTAACAGAAAGCTTTCTCTTGTTGGTACCCTACCCCAAGTTACACTGTCACTTCTTTTTCCTAGTTGTTGTTTTGTCGGTTTGTATTCTCAACATAGACCCTTTTCCTTCCTAACCTTGGCTGTCCTGAACCTTACTGTCCTTGAACTCAGTGATTTGCCTGTCTTGCTGGGATGAAACTGTGAGCTACCATCCATAAGGAAGCACCCTGCTGAGGTTAGATTGGGGTCTCTTCATTTTCCTCTATGAACATGCATATGGCAGGCCTGTTCTTTCTTTTTTACTTTTCCTTTTCTTTTTAAAGATTTATTTATTTATTATATTTAAGTATGCTGTAGCTATGTTCAGACAGTCCAGAAGAGGGTGTCAGATTCTGAAGAATCTAAATCATTCTTATTGTCTGCATATGATGTATATAAACACAGCCTCACCTATACTCAAAAAAAAAAAAAGAAAGAAAGGTGTGGCTTCAGAGAGGGCTCAACAATTAAGAGCATTGTCTCCTCTTCCAGAGAACCTGGGCTCAATTACCAGTATTATATATGGTGGCCCATCTCCAGTTCCAGGGGTTCTAATACTCTGTTCTGGAGTCTGTGGGCACAGCATACACATGCAAAACATTCTTACACAATCATTGAGAGAGGAGAGAGAGGGGTTGAGAGAGAGGGGAGGTAATCATACCTCCTGACGAGTTTGAAGACCTGAGCTTCATCACTCACACAAATAAATAAATGCAAAATATTTTTTTATAAATAAACTCTGCCATTGCCCTTTAAAAATTCCTAGAAAACAAGTTTTATAAGCAACAGTTATATTTACTATATCTAAAGGACAGTCATGAGCATATTCAATAAATAGAAAAAGGCCTGTTAGTCTTAGAAATGGAAAAGACAAACCAAGGAAGGTTTGCAATTACATAATGAGGCAGCTCAGCCCAGCTCTAAGGTTGGAAATAAGACTCGAGAATAGGATACACCTGAAGACAGCCAGCCATTGTTTTTTGTTTTGGAGGCGGAAAGGATACACCTGAAGACAGCCAATGCTGTGTGATGGTGATCTGGTATTTTTTTTTTTTAATTTTTAAAAACTTTAACACTTTTTATAAAACTTTTATAAAAACTTTTTATTCTGCTTTCTTTGTTTCTTTTCTTTCTTTCTTTCCTCACCCTAGCCCCTACCCTAGCCCTGTCTTTCACCAGGGTGGCCTCGAACTCAGAAACTGACTGCCTCTGTCTACAGAGTGCTCTCATTAAGAGCTTGAGCCACCACTGAATGTAGGGTTTTCTAAGCCTTACCTTGCTCTTGGTGTCTGTTCTCAGCTGTGAAACCCTAATTAACACAAGTAGGCAGTCCTGGGTCAGCCAGAGTACAGACTGAGGACTTCTCTAAAAACAAATAAAACAAAACAAAACAACAAATAGAAATAATAAAATACATAAATTAAGCAACCACAGCATAGCTTTTCTCAATCTAGGTGGTACTCAGAAATTCCAGCAGTTGGCCTGTGACACCTCAGCTCAGTATATGTGAGGCTGTGTTTATGTACATCCTATGAAGACCATAAGAGGGATTTTCATTCTCCAGAATCTGACACCCTCCTCTGGAGTGTCTAAAGAAAGCTACAGTGTACTTATATCTAAGAAATACATAAAAAAATAAATAAATAAATAAATAAATATTTTTTAAAAAGGATAAGAAAGAAAGAAAGACAGGCAGGCCTGCCATCCTTATCTCTGTCTGTCTGTCTGTCTGTCTGATCCCCTGGATCTGGACTTGGGCTACCATAAAGTTGCTGGTAGTTGATCCCAGGTTCTCTGGAAGAGGAGACAATGCTGTTAATTGTTGAGCCCTATCAGTGGCTCTACCCATCTTTAAATATTTAGAAGTATATGTGAGGCTGTATTTATGTACATCATATGCAGACCATAAGAGGGATTTAGATTCTCCAGAATCTGACACCCTCTTCTGGAGTGTCTGAAGACAGCTACAGTGTACTTATATCTAATAAATACATAAATAAATAAATAAATAAATAAATAAACATTTTTTAAAAAGTATAAGAAATAAAGAAAGACCAGGCAGGCCTGCCATCCTTATCTCTGTCTCTCTGTCTGTCTGTCTGTCTATCTGATCCCCGGGAACTTGAGATGGGGCACCATATTGTGCTGGTAGTTGATCCAAGGTTCTCTGGAAGAGGAGACAATTCGGTTAATTGTTGAGCCCTTTCAGTGGCCCCACACTTCTTTAAATATTTAGAAGTTTATGTGAGGCTGTGTTTATGTACATCATATTCAGATTATAAGAGGATTTAGATTCTCCAGAATCTGACACCCTCTACTGGAGTGACTGAAGACAGCTACAGTGTACTTATATATAATAAATAAATAAATAAATAAATAAATAAATAAATAAATAAACATTTTTTAAAAAGGATAAGAAAGAAAGTAAGACCAGGCAGGCCTGCCATCCTTATCTCTGTCTGTCTGTCTGTCTGTCTGTCTGATCCCCTGGAACTGGAGTTGGGCTACCATAAAGTTGCTGGTAGTTGATCCCAGGTTCTCTGGAAGAGGAGACAATGCTGTTAATTGTTGAGCCCTATCAGTGGCCCTACCCATCTTTAAATATTTAGAAGTATATGTGAGGCTGTGTTTATGTACATCATATGCAGACCATAAGAGGGATTTAGATTCTCCAGAATCTGACACCCTCTTCTGGAGTATCTGAAGACATCTACAGTGTACTTATATCTAATAAATAAATAGATAAATAAATAAATAAATAAATAAACATTTTTTAAAAAGGATAAGAAAGAAAGAAAGACCAGGTAGGCCTGCCATCCATATCTCTGCCTGTCTCTCTGTCTGTCTATCTGATCCCCGGGAACTGGAGATGGGCCACCATATAGTTGCTGGTAGTTGATCCAAGGTTCTCTGGAAGAGGAGACAATGCTCTTAATTGTTGAGCCCTATCAGTGGCCCTACCCATCTTTAAATTTTTAGAAGTATATGTGAGGCTGTGTTTATGTACATCATATGCAGACCATAAGAGGGATTTAGATTTTCCAGAATCTGACACCCTCTTCTGGAGTGTCTGTAGACAGCTACAGTGTACTTATATCTAATAAATAAATAAATAAATAAATAAAAAATAAATAAACATTATTTAAACCGGATAAGAAAAAAAGAAAGACCAGGCAGGCCAACCATCCTTATCTCTGTCTGTCTGTCTGTCAGTCGTTCTGATCCCCTGGAACTGGAGATGGGCCACCATATAGGTGCTGGTAGTTGATCCCAGGTTCTCTGGAAGAGGAGACAATGCTGTTAATTGTTGTGCGCTTTCAGTGGCCCCACCCATCGTTAAATTTTTAGTAGTATATGTGAGGCTGTGTTTATGTACATCATATGCAGACCATAAGAGGGATTTAGATTCTCCAGAATCTGACACCCTCTTCTGGAGTGTCTGAAGACAGCTACAGTGTACTTATATCTAATAAATACATAAATAAATAAACATTTTTTAAAAAGGATAAGAAAGAAAGAAAGACCAGGCAGGCCTGCCATCCTAATCTCTGTCAGTCTGTCTGTCTGTCAGACTGTCTGATCCCTTGGAACTGTAGATGGGCCACCATATAGTTGCTGTTAGTTGATCCCAGGTTCTCTGGAAGAGGAGACAATGCTATTAATTGTTGAGCCCTTTCAGTGGCTCCACCTATCTTTAAATTTTTAGAAGTATATGTTAGGCTGTGTTTATGTACATCATATGCAGACCATAAGAGGGATTTAGATTCTCCAGTATCTGACACCCTCTTCTGGATTGTCTGAAGACAACTACAGTGTACTTATATCTAATGAATACATACATATATAAATAAATAAATAAATAAATAAATAAATAAATAAATAAATAAATAAACATTATTTTAAAAGGATAAGAAAGAAAGAAAGACAAGGCAGGCCTGCCATACTTATCTCTGTCTGTCTGTCTGTCTGTCTGATCCCCTGGAACTGGAGATGGGCCACCTTGTAGGTGCTGGTAGTTGATCCCAGTTTCTCTGGAAGAGGAGACAATGCTGTTAATTGTTGAGCCCTTTCAGTGGCCCCACCCATTTTTAATTTTTACAAGTATATGTGAGGCTGTGTTTATGTACATCATATTCAGACCATAAGAGGGATTTAGATTCTCCAGAATCTGACACCATCTTCTGGAGTGTCTGAAGACGGCTACAGTGTACTTATATCTAATAAATACATAAATAAATAAATAAATGAATAAATAAACATTTTTTAAAAAGTATAAGAAATAAAGAAAGACCAGTCAGGCCTGCCATCCATATCTCTGTCTCTCTGTCTGTCTGTCTGTCTGATCCACTGGAACTGGAGATGGGCCACCATAAGGTGCTGGTAGTTTATCCCAGGTTCTCTGAAAGAGGAGACAATGCTGTTAATTGTTGAGCCCTTTCAGTGGCCCCACACAGCTTTAAATTTTTAGAAGTATATGTGAGGATGTGTTTATGTACATCATATGCAGACCATAAAAGGGATTTAGATTCTCCAGAATCTGACACCCTCTTCTGGAGTGTCTGAAGACAGTTACGGTGTACTTATATCTAATAAATACATAAATAAATATATAAATAAACATTTTTTTAAAAGGATAAGAAAGAAAGAAAGACCAGGCAGGCCTGCCATCCTTATCACTGTCTGTATGTCTGTCTGTCTGATCCCCTGGAACTGGAGATGGGCCACCATATAGTTGCTGGTAGTTGATCCCAGGTACTCTGGAAGAGGAGACAATGCTGTTAATTGTTGAGCTTTTAGAGTGGCCCCACCCTTCTTTAAATTTTTAGAAGTACATGCAAGGCTGTGTTTATGTACCGAATATGCAGACCATAAGAGGGATTTAGATTCTCCAGAATCTGACACCTTCTTCTGGAGTGTCTGAAGACAGCTACAGTGTACATATATCTAATAAATACATACAAAAATATATAAATAAACATTTTTTTAAAAGGATAAGAAAGAAAGAAAGACCAGGCAGGCCTGCCATCCTTATCACTGTCTGTATGTCTGTCTGTCTGATCCCCTGGAACTGGAGATGGGCCACCATATAGTTGCTGGTAGTTGATCCCAGGTACTCTGGAAGAGGAGACAATGCTGTTAATTGTTGAGCTTTTAGAGTGGCCCCACCCTTCTTTAAATTTTTAGAAGTATATGTGAGGCTGTGTTTATGTACATCATATGCAGACCATAAGAGGGATTTAGATTCTCCAGAATCTGACACCCTCTTCTGGAGTGTCTGAACAGCTACAGTGTACTTATATCTAATAAATAAATAAATAAATAAATAAATAAATAAATAAATAAATAAATAAATAAATAAATAAATAAATAAATATTTTTTTAAAAAGGGTAAGAAAGAAAGAAAGACCAGGCTGGCCTGCCATCCTTATCCTTGTCTGTCTGTCTGTCTGTCTGATCCCCTGGGAGTGGAGATGGGCCACCATATAGTTGCAGGTAGTTGATCCCAGGTTCTCTGTAAGAGGAGACAATGCTGTTAATTGTTGAGTCCTTTCAGTGGCCCCACCTATTTATAATTTTTAGACGTATATGTGAGGCTGTGTTTATGTACATCATATTCAGACAATAAGAGGGATTTAGATTCTCTAGAATCTGACACCCTCTTCTGGAGTGTCTGAAGACGGCTACAGTGTACTTATATCTAATTAATAAATAAATAAATAAATAAATAAATAAATAAATAAATAAATAATTAAATAAACAATTTTTAAAAAGTATAAGAAATAAAGAAAGACCAGGCAGGCCTGCCATCCTTATCTCTGTCTCTCTGTCTGTCTGTCTGTCTGTCTGATCCACTGGAACTGGAGATGGGCCACCATAAGGTGCTGGTAGTTTATCCCAGGTTCTCTGAAAGAGGAGACAATGCTGTTAATTGTTGAGCCCTCTCAGTGGCCCCACACATTTTAAATTTTTAGAAGTATATGCGAGGCTGTGTTTATGTACATCATATGCAGACCATAAGAGGGATTTAGATTCTCCAGAATCTGACACCCTCTTCTGGAGTGTCTGAAAGCAGCTACAGTGTACATATATCTAATAAATACATAAATAAATATATAAATAAACATTTTTTTAAAAAGGATAAGAAAGAAAGAAAGACCAGGCAGGCCTGCCATCCTTATCACTGTCTGTCTGTCTGTCTGTCTGATCCCCTGGAACTGGAGATGGGCCACCATATAGTTGATGGTAGTTGATCCCAGGTACTCTGGAAGAGGAGACAATGCTGTTAATTGTTGAGCTTTTAGAGTGGCCCCACCCTTCTTTAAATTTTTAGAAGTATATGTGAGGCTGTGTTTATGTACATCATATGCAGACCATAAGAGGGATTTAGATTCTCCAGAATCTGACACCCTCTTCTGGAGTGTCTGAACAGCTACAGTGTACTTATATCTAATAATAAATAAATAAATAAATAAATAAATAAATAAATAAATAAAAGAACATTTTTTTTAAAAAAAGGTTAAGAAAGAAAGAAAGACCAGGCAGGCCTGCCATCCTTATCACTGTCTGTCTGTCTGTCTGTCTGATCCTCTGGAAATGGAGATGGGCCACCTTTTAGGTGCTGGTAGTTGATCCCAGGTTCTCTGGAAGAGGAGACAATGCTGTAAATTGTTGAGTCCTTTCAGTGGCCCCACGTATTTATAATTTTTAGAAGTATATGTGAGGCTGTGTTTATGTACATCATATTCAGACCATAAGAGGGATTTAGATTCTCTAGAATCTGACACCCTCTTCTGGAGTGTCTGAAGACGGCTACAGTGTACTTATATCTAATAAATACATAAATAAATAAATAAATAAATAAATAAAATATAAACATTTTTTTAAAATATTAGAAATAAAGAAAGACCAGGCAGGCCTGCCATCCATATCTCTGTCTCTCTGTCTGCCTGTCTGTCTGATCCCCTGGAACTGGAGATGGGCCACCATAAGGTGCTGGTAGTTTATCCCAGGTTCTCTGAAAGAGGAGACAATGCTGTTAATTGTTGAGCCCTCTCAGTGGCCCTACACATCTTTAAATTTTTAGAAGTACATGCAAGGCTGTGTTTATGTACCGAATATGCAGACCATAAGAGGGATTTAGATTCTCCAGAATCTGACACCCTCTTCTGGAGTGTCTGAAGACAGCTACAGTGTACATATATCTAATAAATACATACATAAATATATAAATAAACATTTTTTTAAAAGGATAAGAAAGAAAGAAAGACCAGGCAGGCCTGCCATCCTTATCACTGTCTGTATGTCTGTCTGTCTGATCCCCTGGAACTGGAGATGGGCCACCATATAGTTGCTGGTAGTTGATCCCAGGTACTCTGGAAGAGGAGACAATGCTGTTAATTGTTGAGCTTTTAGAGTGGCCCCACCCTTCTTTAAATTTTTAGAAGTATATGTGAGGCTGTGTTTATGTACATCATATGCAGACCATAAGAGGGATTTAGATTCTCCAGAATCTGACACCCTCTTCTGGAGTGTCTGAACAGCTACAGTGTACTTATATCTAATAATAAATAAATAAATAAATAAATAAATAAATAAATAAATAAATAAATAAACAAACATTTTTTTTTAAAAAGGATAAGAAAGAAAGAAAGACCAGGCAGGCCTGAAATCCTTATCACAGTCTGTCAGTCTGTCTGTCTGATCCCCTGGAACTGGAGATGGGCCACATTTTAGGTGCTGGTAGTTGATCCCAGTTTCTCTGGAAGAGGAGACAATGCTGTTATTTGTTGAGTCCTTTCAGTGGCCCCACCTATTTATAATTTTTATACGTATATGTGAGGCTGTGTTTATGTACATCATATTCAGACCATAAGAGGGATTTAGATTCTCTAGAATCTGACACCCTCTTCTGGAGTGTCTGAAGACGGATACAGTGTACTTATATCTAATAAATAAATAAATAAATAAATAAATAAATAAATAAATAAATAAACAATTTTTAAAAAGTATAAGAAATAAAGAAAGACCAGGCAGGCCTGCCATCCTTATCTCTGTCTCTCTGTCTGTCTGTCTGTCTGTCTGATCCACTGGAACTGGAGATGGGCCACCATAAGGTGCTGGTAGTTTATTCCAGGTTCTCTGAAAGAGGAGACAATGCTGTTAATTGTTGAGCCCTCTCAGTGGCCCCACACATCTTTAAATTTTTAGAAGTATATGCGAGGCTGTGTTTATGTACATCATATGCAGACCATAAGAGGGATTTAGATTCTCCAGAATCTGACACCCTCTTCTGGAGTGTCTGAAAGCAGCTACAGTGTACATATATCTAATAAATACATAAATAAATATATAAATAAACATTTTTTAAAAAAGGATAAGAAAGAAAGAAAGACCAGGCAGGCCTGCCATCCTTATCACTGTCTGTATGTCTCTCTGTCTGATCCCCTGGAACTGGAGATGGGCCACCATATAGTTGCTGGTAGTTGATCCCAGGTACTCTGGAAGAGGAGACAATGCTGTTAATTGTTGAGCTTTTAGAGTGGCCCCACCCTTCTTTAAATTTTTAGAAGTATATGTGAGGCTGTGTTTATGTACATCATATGCATACCATAAGTGGGATTTAGATTCTCCAGAATATGACACCCTCTTCTGGAGTGTCTGAACAGCTACAGTGTACTTATATTTAATAATAAATAAATAAATAAATAAATAAATAAATAAATAAATAAATAAATAAACATTTTTTTAAAAAAAGGATAAGAAAGAAAGACCAGGCAGGCCTGCCATCCTTATCACTGTCTGTCTCTCTGTCTGTCTGATCCCCTGGAACTGGAGATGGGCCACCTTTTAGGTGCTGGTAGTTGATCCCAGGTTCTCTGGAAGAGGAGACAATGCTGTTAATTGTTGAGTGCTTTCAGTGGCCCCACATATTTATAATTTTTAGAAGTATATGTGAGGCTGTGTTTATGTACATCATATTCAGACCATAAGAGGGATTTAGATTCTCTAGAATCTGACACCCTCTTCTGGAGTGTCTGAAGACGGCTACAGTGTACTTATATCTAATAAATAAATAAATAAATAAATAAATAAATAAATAAACATTTTTTAAAAAGTATAAGAAATAAAGAAAGACCAGGCAGGCCTGCCATCCTTATCTCTGTCTCTCTGTCTGTCTGTCTGTCTGTCTGTCTGATCCCCTGGAACTGGAGATGGGCCACCATAAGGTGCTGGTAGTTTATCCCAGGTTTCTGAAAGAGGAGACAATGCTGTAACTTGTTGAGCCCTCTCATTTGCCCCACACATCTTTAAATTTTTAGAAGTATATGTGAGGCTGTGTTTATGTACATCATATGCAGACCATAAGAGGGATTTAGATTCTCCAGAATCGACACCCTCTTCTGGGGTGTCTGAAGACAGCTACAGTGTAATTATATCTAATAAATACATAAATAAATATATAAATAAACATTTTTTTAAAAAGGATAAGAAAGAAAGAAAGACCAGGCAGGCCTGCCATCCTTATCACTGTCTGTATGTCTGTCTGTCTGATCCCCTGGAACTGGAGATGGGCCACCATATAGTTGCTGGTAACTGATCCCAAGTACTCTGGAAGAGGAGACAATGCTGTTAATTGTTGAGCTTTTAGAGTGCTCCAAACCTTCTTTAAATTTTTAGAATTATATGTGAGGCTGTGTTTATGTACATCATATGCAGACCATAAGAGAGATTTAGATTCTCCAGAATCTGACACCCTCTTCTGGAGTGTCTGAACAGCTACAGTGTACTTATATCTAATAATAAATAAATAAATAAATAAATAAATAAATAAATAAATAAATAAATAAATAAATAAACATTTTTTTAAAAAAAGGATAAGAAAGAAAGAAAGACCAGGCAGGCCTGCCATCCTTATCACTGTCTGTCTGTCTGTCTGTCTGATCCCCTGGAACTGGAGATGGGCCACCTTTTAGGTGCTGGTAGTTGATCCCAGGTTCTCTGGAAGAGGAGACAATGCTGTAAATTGTTGAGTCCTTTCAGTGGCCCCACGTATTTATAATTTTTAGAAGTATATGTGAGGCTGTGTTTATGTACATCATATTCAGACCATAAGAGGGATTTAGATTCTCTAGAATCTGACACCCTCTTCTGGAGTGTCTGAAGACGGCTACAGTGTACTTATATCTAATAAATACATAAATAAATAAATAAATAAATAAATAAATAAATAAAATATAAACATTTTTTTAAAATATTAGAAATAAAGAAAGACCAGGCAGGCCTGCCATCCATATCTCTGTCTCTCTGTCTGCCTGTCTGTCTGATCCCCTGGAACTGGAGATGGGCCACCATAAGGTGCTGGTAGTTTATCCCAGGTTCTCTGAAAGAGGAGACAATGCTGTTAATTGTTGAGCCCTCTCAGTGGCCCTACACATCTTTAAATTTTTAGAAGTACATGCAAGGCTGTGTTTATGTACCGAATATGCAGACCATAAGAGGGATTTAGATTCTCCAGAATCTGACACCCTCTTCTGGAGTGTCTGAAGACAGCTACAGTGTACATATATCTAATAAATACATACATAAATATATAAATAAACATTTTTTTAAAAGGATAAGAAAGAAAGAAAGACCAGGCAGGCCTGCCATCCTTATCACTGTCTGTATGTCTGTCTGTCTGATCCCCTGGAACTGGAGATGGGCCACCATATAGTTGCTGGTAGTTGATCCCAGGTACTCTGGAAGAGGAGACAATGCTGTTAATTGTTGAGCTTTTAGAGTGGCCCCACCCTTCTTTAAATTTTTAGAAGTATATGTGAGGCTGTGTTTATGTACATCATATGCAGACCATAAGAGGGATTTAGATTCTCCAGAATCTGACACCCTCTTCTGGAGTGTCTGAACAGCTACAGTGTACTTATATCTAATAATAAATAAATAAATAAATAAATAAATAAATAAATAAATAAACAAACATTTTTTTTTAAAAAGGATAAGAAAGAAAGAAAGACCAGGCAGGCCTGAAATCCTTATCACAGTCTGTCAGTCTGTCTGTCTGATCCCCTGGAACTGGAGATGGGCCACATTTTAGGTGCTGGTAGTTGATCCCAGTTTCTCTGGAAGAGGAGACAATGCTGTTATTTGTTGAGTCCTTTCAGTGGCCCCACCTATTTATAATTTTTATACGTATATGTGAGGCTGTGTTTATGTACATCATATTCAGACCATAAGAGGGATTTAGATTCTCTAGAATCTGACACCCTCTTCTGGAGTGTCTGAAGACGGATACAGTGTACTTATATCTAATAAATAAATAAATAAATAAATAAATAAATAAATAAACAATTTTTAAAAAGTATAAGAAATAAAGAAAGACCAGACAGGCCTGCCATCCTTATCTCTGTCTCTCTGTCTGTCTGTCTGTCTGTCTGTCTGATCCCCTGGAACTGGAGATGGGCCACCTTTTAGGTGCTGGTAGTTGATCCCAGGTTCTCTGGAAGAGGAGACAATGGTGTTAATTGTTGAGTCCTTTCAGTGGCCCCACCTATTTATAATTTTTAGACGTATATGTGAGGCTGTGTTTATGTACATCATATTCAGACCATAAGAGGGATTTAGATTCTCTAGAATCTGACACCCTCTTCTGGAGTGTCTGAAGACGGCTACAATGTACTTATATCTAATAAATACATAAATAAATAAATATATAAATAAACATTTTTTAAAAAGTATAAGAAATAAAGAAAGACCAGGCAGACCTGCCATCCTTATCTCTGTCTCTCTGTCTGTCTGTCTGTCTGTCTGATCCACTGGAACTGGAGATGGGCCACCATAAGGTGCTGGTAGTTTATCCCAGGTTCTCTGAAAGAGGAGACAATGCTGTTAATTGTTGAGCCCTCTCAGTGGCCCCACACATCTTTAAATTTTTAGAAGTATATGTGAGGCTCTGTTTATGTACATCATATGCAGACCATAAGAGGGATTTAGATTCTCCAGAATCTGACACCCTCTTCTGGAGTGTCTGAAGACAGCTACAGTGTACTTATATCTAATAAATACATAAATAAATAAATAAATAAACATTTTTTAAAAAAGGATAAAAAAGAAAGAAAGACTAGGCAGGCCTGCCATCCTTATCACTGTCTGTATGTCTGTCTGTCTGATCCCCTGGAACTGGAGATGGGCCACCATATAGTTGATGGTAGTTGATCCCAGGTACTCTGGAAGAGGAGACAATGCTGTTAATTGTTGAGCTTTTAGAGTGGCCCAACCCTTCTTTAAATTTTTAGAAGTATATGTGAGGCTGTGTTTATGTACATCATATGCAGACCATAAGAGGGATTTAGATTCTCCAGAATCTGACACCCTCTTCTGGAGTGTCTGAACAGCTACAGTGTACTTATATCTAATAATAAATAAATAAATAAATAAATAAATAAATAAATAAATAAATAAATAAAAGAACATTTTTTTAAAAAAAGGATAAGGAAGAAAGAAAGACCAGGCAGGCCTGCCATCCTTATCACTGTCTGTCTGTCTTTCTGTCTGATCCTCTGGAACTGGAGATGGGCCACCTTTTAGGTGCTGGTAGTTGATCCCAGGTTCTCTGGAAGAGGAGACAATGCTGTAAATTGTTGAGTCCTTTCAGTGGCCCCACGTATTTATAATTTTTAGAAGTATATGTGAGGCTGTGTTTATGTACATCATATTCAGACCATAAGAGGGATTTAGATTCTCTAGAATCTGACACCCTCTTCTTGAGTTTCTGAAGACGGCTACAGTGTACTTATATCTAATAAATACATAAATAAATAAATAAATAAATAAATAAATAAATAAAATATAAACATTTTTTTAAAATATAAGAAATAAAGAAAGACCAGGCAGGCCTGCCATCCATATCTCTGTCTCTCTGTCTGCCTGTCTGTCTGATCCCCTGGAACTGGAGATGGGCCACCATAAGGTGCTGGTAGTTTATCCCAGGTTCTCTGAAAGAGGAGACAATGCTGTTAATTGTTGAGCCCTCTCAGTGGCCCCACACATCTTTAAATTTTTAGAAGTACATGCAAGGCTGTGTTTATGTACCGAATATGCAGACCATAAGAGGGATTTAGATTCTCCAGAATCTGACACCCTCTTCTGGAGTGTCTGAAAGCAGCTACAGTGTACATATATCTAATAAATACATAAATAAATATATAAATAAACATTTTTTTAAAAAGGATAAGAAAGAAAGAAAGACCAGGCAGGCCTGCCATCCTTATCACTGTCTGTATGTCTCTCTGTCTGATCCCCTGGAACTGGAGATGGGCCACCATATAGTTGCTGGTAGTTGATCCCAGGTACTCTGGAAGAGGAGACAATGCTGTTAATTGTTGAGCTTTTAGAGTGGCCCCACCCTTCTTTAAATTTTTAGAAGTATATGTGAGGCTGTGTTTATGTACATCATATGCATACCATAAGTGGGATTTAGATTCTCCAGAATATGACACCCTCTTCTGGAGTGTCTGAACAGCTACAGTGTACTTATATTTAATAATAAATAAATAAATAAATAAATAAATAAATAAATAAATAAATAAACATTTTTTTAAAAAAAGGATAAGAAAGAAAGACCAGGCAGGCCTGCCATCCTTATCACTGTCTGTCTCTCTGTCTGTCTGATCCCCTGGAACTGGAGATGGGCCACCTTTTAGGTGCTGGTAGTTGATCCCAGGTTCTCTGGAAGAGGAGACAATGCTGTTAATTGTTGAGTGCTTTCAGTGGCCCCACATATTTATAATTTTTAGAAGTATATGTGAGGCTGTGTTTATGTACATCATATTCAGACCATAAGAGGGATTTAGATTCTCTAGAATCTGACACCCTCTTCTGGAGTGTCTGAAGACGGCTACAGTGTACTTATATCTAATAAATAAATAAATAAATAAATAAATAAATAAACATTTTTTAAAAAGTATAAGAAATAAAGAAAGACCAGGCAGGCCTGCCATCCTTATCTCTGTCTCTCTGTCTGTCTGTCTGTCTGTCTGTCTGATCCCCTGGAACTGGAGATGGGCCACCATAAGGTGCTGGTAGTTTATCCCAGGTTTCTGAAAGAGGAGACAATGCTGTAACTTGTTGAGCCCTCTCATTTGCCCCACACATCTTTAAATTTTTAGAAGTATATGTGAGGCTGTGTTTATGTACATCATATGCAGACCATAAGAGGGATTTAGATTCTCCAGAATCGACACCCTCTTCTGGGGTGTCTGAAGACAGCTACAGTGTACTTATATCTAATAAATACATAAATAAATATATAAATAAACATTTTTTTAAAAAGGATAAGAAAGAAAGAAAGACCAGGCAGGCCTGCCATCCTTATCACTGTCTGTATGTCTGTCTGTCTGATCCCCTGGAACTGGAGATGGGCCACCATATAGTTGCTGGTAACTGATCCCAAGTACTCTGGAAGAGGAGACAATGCTGTTAATTGTTGAGCTTTTAGAGTGCTCCAACCCTTCTTTAAATTTTTAGAATTATATGTGAGGCTGTGTTTATGTACATCATATGCAGACCATAAGAGAGATTTAGATTCTCCAGAATCTGACACCCTCTTCTGGAGTGTCTGAACAGCTACAGTGTACTTATATCTAATAATAAATAAATAAATAAATAAATAAATAAATAAATAAATAAATAAATAAACATTTTTTAAAAAAAAGGATAAGAAAGAAAGAAAGACCAGGCAGGCCTGCCATCCTTATCACTGTCTTACTGTCTGTCTGTCTGATCCCCTGGAACTGGAGATGGGCCACCTTTTAGGTGCTGGTAGTTGATCCCAGGTTCTCTGGAAGAGGAGACAATGCTGTTCATTGTTGAGTCCTTTCAGTGGCCCCACCTATTTATAATTTTTAGACGTATATGTGAGGCTGTGTTTATGTACATCATATTCAGACCATAAGAGGGATTTAGATTCTCTAGAATCTGACACCCTCTTCTGGAGTGTCTGAAGACGGCTACAATGTACTTATATCTAATAAATACATAAATAATTAAATATATAAATAAACATTTTTTAAAAAGTATAAGAAATAAAGAAAGACCAGGCAGACCTGCCATCCTTATTTCTGTCTCTCTGTCTGTCTGTCTGTCTGTCTGTCTGATCCACTGGAACTGGAGATGGGCCACCATAAGGTGCCTGTAGTTTAATCCCAGGTTCTCTGAAAGAGGAGACAATGCTGTTAATTGTTGAGCCCTCTCAGTGGCCCCACACATCTTTAAATTTTTAGAAGTATATGTGAGGCTCTGTTTATGTACATCATATGCAGACCATAAGATGGATTTAGATTCTCCAGAATCTGACACCCTCTTCTGGAGTGTCTGAAGACAGCTACAGTGTACTTATATCTAATAAATACATAAATAAATAAATACATAAACATTTTTTAAAAAACGATAAAAAAGAAAGAAAGACTAGGCAGGCCTGCCATCCTTATCACTGTCTGTATGTCTGTCTGTCTGATCCCTTGGAACTGGAGATGGACCACCATATAGTTGCTGGTAGTTGATCCCAGGTACTCTGGAAGAGGAGACAATGCTGTTAATTGTTGAGCTTTTAGAGTGGCCCCACCCTTCTTTAAATTTTTAGAAGTATATGTGAGGCTGTGTTTATGTACATCATATGCAGACCATAAGAGGGATTTAGATTCTCCAGAATATGACACCCTCTTCTGGAGAGTCTGAAGACAGCTACAGTGTACTTATATCTAATAAATATATATATATAAATAAATAAACATTTTTAAAATGTATAAGAAGAAAGAAAAACCAGGCAGGCCTGCAATCCTTGTCTGTCTGTCTGTATGTATGTCTGTCTGATCCCCTGGAACTGGAGATGGGCCACAATATAGGTGCTGGTAGTTGATCCCAGGTCCTCTGGAAGAGGAGACAATGCTGTTAATTGTTGAGCCCTTTCAGTGGCCCCAACCATCTTTAAATTTTTAGAAGTATATGTGAGGCTGTGTTTATGTACATCATATGCAGACCATAAGTGGGATATAGATTATCCAGAATCTGACACCCTCTTCTGGAGAGTCTGAAGACAGCTACAGTGTACTTATATCTAATAAATACATAAATAAATAAATTAATTAATTAATGAATAAATAAATAAATAAACAATTTTAAAAAGGATAAGAAAGAAAGAAAAATCAGGCAGGACTGCCATCCTTATCTCTGTCTGTCTGTCTGTCTGTCTGATCCCCTGCAACTTGAGATGGGCCACCACATAGTTGCTGGTAGTTGATCCCACGTTCTCTGGAAGAGGAGACAATGGTGTTAATTGTTGAGCCCTTTCAGTGGGCCCACCCATCTTTAAATTTTTAGAAGTATATGTGAGGCTGTGTTTATGTACATCATATGCAGACCATAAGAGGGATTTAGATTCTCCAGAATCTGACACCCTCTTCTGGAGTGTCTGAACAGCTACAGTGTACTTATATCTAATAATAAATAAATAAATAAATAAATAAATAAATAAATAAATAAACATTTTTTTAAAAAAGGATAAGAAAGAAAGAAAGACCAGGCAGGCCTGCCATCCTTATCACTGTCTGTCTGTCTGTCTGTCTGATCCCCTGGAACTGGAGATGGGCCACCTTTTAGGTGCTGGTAGTTGATCCCAGGTTCTCTGGAAGAGGAGACAATGCTGTTATTGTTGAGTCCTTTCAGTGGCCCCACCTATTTATAATTTTTAGACGTATATGTGAGGCTGTGTTTATGTACATCATATTCAGACCATAAGAGGGATTTAGATTCTCTAGAATCTGACACCCTCTTCTGGAGTGTCTGAAGACGGCTACAGTGTACTTATATCTAATAAATACATAAATAAATAAATAAATAAATAAATAAACAATTTTTAAAAAGTATAAGAAATAAAGAAAGACCAGACAGGCCTGCCATCCTTATCTCTGTCTCTCTGTCTGTCTGTCTGTCTGTCTGTCTGATCCACTGGAACTGGAGATGGGCCACCATAAGGTGCTGGTAGTTTATCCCAGGTTCTCTGAAAGAGGAGACAATGCTGTTAATTGTTGAGCCCTCTCAGTGGCCCCACACATCTTTAAATTTTTAGAAGTATATGCGAGGCTGTGTTTATGTACATCATATGCAGACCATAACAGGGATTTAGATTCTCCAGAATCTGACACCCTCTTCTGGAGTGTCTGAAAGCAGCTACAGTGTACATATATCTAATAAATACATAAATAAATATATAAATAAACATTTTTTTAAAAAGGATACGAAAGAAAGAAAGACCAGGCAGGCCTGCCATCCTTATCACTGTTTGTATGTCACTCTGTCTGATCCCCTGGAACTGGAGATGGGCCACCATATAGTTGCTGGTAGTTGATCCTAGGTACTCTGGAAGAGGAGACAATGCTGTTAATTGTTGAGCTTTTAGAGTGGCCCCACCCTTCTTTAAATTTTTAGAAGTATATGTGAGGCTGTGTTTATGTACATCATATGCAGACCATAAGAGGGATTTAGATACTCCAGAAGATGACACCCTCTTCTAGAGTGTCTGAAGACAGCTACAGTGTACTTATATCTAATAAATAAATAAATAAATAAATAAATAAATAAATAAACATTTTTTTAAAAGTATAAGAAAGAAAGAAAGACCAGGCAGGCCTCCATCCTTACCTCTGTCAGTCTGTCTGTCTGTCTGTCTGATTCCTTGGAACTGGAGATGGGCCACCATATTGTTGCTGTTAGTTGATCCCAGGTTCTCTGGAAGAAGAGACAATGCTGTTAATTGTTGAGCCCTTTCAGTGGCTCCACCTATCTTTAAATTTTTAGAAGTATATGTTAGGCTGTGTTTATGTACATCATATGCAGACCATAAGAGGGATTTAGATTCTCCAGAATCTGACACCCTCTTCTGGAGTGTCTAAAGACAACTACAATGTACTTATATCTAATAAATACATAAATAAATAAATAAATAAATATATAAACATTATTTTAAAAGGATAAGAAAGAAAGAAAAACCAGGCAGACCTGCCCTTTTTATCTCTGTCTGTCTATCTGTCTGATCCCCTGGAACTGGAGATGGGCCACCATATAGTTGCTGGTAGTTGATCCCAGGTTCTCTGGAAGAAGAGACAATGCTGTTAATTGTTGAGCCCTTTCAGTGGGCCCACCCATCTTAAATTTTTAGAAGTGTATGTGAATCTGTGTTTATGTCCATCATATGCAGACCATAAGAGGGATTTATATTCTCCCGAATCTGACACCCTCTTCTGGAGTGTCTGAAGACAGCTACGGTGTACTTATATCTAATAAATACATAAATAAATAAATAAACATTTTTTAAAAAGGATAAGAAAGAAAGAAATGCCAGGGAGGCCTGCCACCCTTGTCTGTCTGTCTCTTTGTCTGCCTGATCCCCTGGAACGGGAGATGGGCCACCATATAGTTGCTCGTAGTTGATCCCAGGTTCTCTGGAAGAGGAGTCAGTGCTGTTAATTGTTGAGCCCTTTCAGTGGCCCCACCCATCTTTAAATTTTTAGAAGTATATGTGAGGCTGTGTTTATGTACATCATATGCAGACCATAAGAGGGATTTAGATTCTCCAGAATCTGACACCCTCTTCTGGAGTGTCTGAAAGCAGCTACAGTGTACTTATATCTAATAAATACATACTTAAATTAATAAACATTTTTTAAAAGGATAAGAAAGAAGGAAAGACAAGGTAGGCCTGCCATCCTTAACTCTATCTGTCTGTATGTCTGTCTGTCTGTCTGAACCCCTGTAACTGGAGATGGGCCACCATATAGTTGCTGGTACTTGATCCCAGGTTCTCTATAAGAGGAGACAATGCTGTTAATTGTTGATCCCTTTCATTGGACCAACACATCTTTAAATTTTTAGATGTAAATGTGAGGCTGTGTGTATGTACATCATATGCAGACCATAAGAGGGATATAGATTCTCCAGAATCTGACACCCTCTTCTGGAGTGTCTGAAGACAGCTACAGTGTAAGTATATCTAATAAATACATAAATAAATAAATGAATAAATAAATAAACAAACATTTTTTAAAAGGGATAAGAAAGAAAGAAAAACCAGGCAGGCCTGCCATCCTTGTCTGTCTTTCTCTCTGTCTGTCTGTCTGTCTTGCCTAGCCCCTTGAGTAGCCTAGCCTAGTCCCTTGCCTTGACTAGCCCAGCCCTTTGCCTAGCCTAGCCTAGCCCAGCCCTGCCTTGCCTAGCCCTGCCTATCCCTGTCTTTAACCAGGCTGGCCTCGAACTCAGAAACTGACTGCCTCTGCCTCCAGAGTGCTCTCATTAAGAGCTGGAGCCACCACTGACTGTTGGGTTTTCTAAGTCTTACATAGGTATGGTCTGTTTCTCAGCTGTGAAACCCTAATTAACACATGTAGTCTGTCCTAGGTCAGCCATAGCTACAGATTGAGGCCTTTGCTAAAACAAAACAAAAGAAAACAAAAAATAGAAATAATAAAATAAATAAATTAAGCAACCACATGATATCTTTTTTTCTTTCAATGATACTCAGAGCTTGAAGCAGTTCACCCATGAGACCTCAGCTCCGGACATTGAGGCTCTTTCCCTAACAAGTATTATGGCTGAACCTGAGGGGTTCTACTGCTGATTTGTGTCCCCCACTTTAAAAAAATAGTTGTTTTCAAAGGCTGCAGGTTCTTAGCCCTGTTCCTTGTTACAGTTGAGTCACAGCCCTGAAAGTTCAGTGGTAGTTAAAGGCACTGAGAAGGGCTTCCTATAGACATCAAAGACCAAGTCTTTGTTTTTAAAAAGTTAATCTGGATTCCCCCACACCCTGGCATCCTTAGAATTCCTAGAAAGGAAGGCAGGGACCTGGGCAGAAGGGTGCAAGGCTACTGGTGTTTGTAAGTGGTAACAGAAAGCTTTCTCTTGTTGGTACCCTACCCCAAGTTACACTGTCACTTCTTTTTCCTAGTTGTTGTTTTGTCGGTTTGTATTCTCAACATAGACCCTTTTCCTTCCTAACCTTGGCTGTCCTGAACCTTACTGTCCTTGAACTCAGTGATTTGCCTGTCTTGCTGGGATGAAACTGTGAGCTACCATCCAGAAGGAAGCACCCTGCTGAGGTTAGATTGGGGTCTCTTCCATTTTCCTCTATGAACATGCATATGGCAGGCCTGTTCTTTCTTTTTTACTTTTCCTTTTTTTTAAAGATTTATTTATTTATTATATTTAAGTATGCTGTAGCTATCTTCAGACAGTCCAGAAGAGGGTGTCAGATTCTGAAGAATCTAAATCATTCTTATTGTCTGCATATGATGTATATAAACACAGCCTCACATATACTCAAAAAAAAAAAAAAAAGAAAAAGAAAGATGTGGCTACAGAGAGGGCTCAACAATTAAGAGCATTGTCTCCTCTTCCAGAGAACCTGGGCTCAATTACCAGTATTATATATGGTGGCCCATCTCCAGTTCCAGGGGATCTAATACTCTGTTCTGGAGTCTGTGGGCACAGCATACACATGCAAAACATTCTTACACAATCATTGAGAGAGGAGAGAGAGGGGTTGAGAGAGAGGGGAGGTAATCATACCTCCTGACAAGTTTGAAGACCTGAGCTTCATCACTCACACAAATAAATAAATGCAAAATATTTTTTTATAAATAAACTCTGCCATTGCCCTTTAAAAATTCCTAGAAAACAAGTTTTATAAGCAACAGTTATATTTACTATATCTAAAGGACAGTCATGAGCATATTCAATAAATAGAAAAAGGCCTGTTGTTCTTAGAAATGGAAAAGACAAACCAAGGAAGGTTTGCAATTACATAATGAGGCATCTCAGCCCAGCTCTAAGGTTGGAAATAAGACTCGAGAATAGGATACACCTGAAGACAACCAGCCATTGTTTTTTGTTTTGGAGGCTGAAAGGATACACCTGAAGACAGCCAATGCTGTGTGATGGTGATCTGGTATTTTTTTTTTTAATTTTTAAAAACTTTAACACTTTTTATAAAACTTTTATAAAAACTTTTTCTTTCTTTCTTTTCTTCTTTCCTTTCTTTCTTTCCTTCTTTCCTTTCTTCCTTTCCTCACCCTAGCCCCTACCCTAGCCCTGTCTTTCACCAGGGTGGCCTCGAACTCAGAAACTGACTGCCTCTGCCTACAGAGTGCTCTCATTAAGAGCTTGAGCCACCACTGAATGTAGGGTTTTCTAAGCCTTACCTTGCTCTTGGTGTCTGTTCTCAGCTGTGAAACCCTAATTAACACAAGTAGGCAGTCCTGGGTCAGCCAGAGCTACAGACAGAGGACTTCTCTAAAAACAAATAAAACAAAACAAAACAACAAATAGAAATAATAAAATACATAAATTAAGCAACCACAGCATAGCTTTTCTCTATCTAGGTGGTACTCAGAAATTCCAGCAGTTGGCCTGTGACACCACAGCTCAGTATATGTGAGGCTGTGTTTATGTACATCATATGCAGACCATAAGAGGGATTTACATTCTCCAGAATCTGACACCCTCCTCTGGAGTGTCTAAAGAAAGCTACAGTGTACTTATATCTAAGAAATACATAAATAAATAAATAAATAAATAAATAAATAAATATTTTTTAAAAAGGATAAGAAAGAAAGAAAGACCAGGCAGGCCTGCCATCTTTATCTCTGCCTGTCTGTCTGTCTGTCTGATCCCCTGGAACTGGAGATGGGCCACCTTGTAGGTGCTGGTAGTTGATCCGAGGTTCTCTGGAAGAGGAGACAATGCTGTTAATTGTTGAGCCCTTTCAGTGGCCCCACCCATTTTTAATTTTTAGAAGTATATGTGAGGCTGTGTTTATGTACATCATATTCAGACCATAAGAGGGATTTAGATTCTCCAGAATCTGACACCATCTTCTGGAGTGTCTGAAGACGGCTACAGTGTACTTATATCTAATAAATAAATAAATAAATAAATAAATAAATGAATAAATAAACATTTTTTAAAAAGTATAAGAAATAAAGAAAGACCAGTCAGGCCTGCCATATTTATCTCTGTCTCTCTGTCTGTCTGTCTGTCTGATCCCTTGGAACTGGAGATGGGCCACCATAAGGTGCTGGTAGTTTATCCCAGGTTCCCTGAAAGAGGAGACAATGCTGTTAATTGTTGAGCCCTCTCAGTGGCCCCACACATCTTTAAATTTTTAGAAGTATATGTGAGGCTGTGTTTATGTACATCATATGCAGTCCATAAGAGGGATTTAGATTCTCCAGAATCTGACACCCTCTTCTGGAGTGTCTGAAGACAGCTACAGTGTACTTATATCTAATAAATACATAAATAAATATATAAATAAACATTTTTTTAAAAAGGATAAGAAAGAAAGAAAGACCAGGCAGGCCTGCCATCCTTATCACTGTCTGTATGTCTGTCTGTCTGATCCCCTGGAACTAGAGATGGGCCACCATATAGTTGCTGTTAGTTGATCCCATGTACTCTGGAAGAGGAGACAATGCTGTTAATTGTTGAGCCCTTTCAATGGCCCCACACTTCTTTAAATATTTAGAAGTATAAGTGAGGCTGTGTTTATGTACATCATATTCAGATTATAAGAGGATTTAGATTCTCCAGAATCTGACACCCTCTACTGGAGTGACTGAAGACAGCTACAGTGTACTTATATATAATAAATACATAAGTAAATAAATAAATAAATAAACATTTTTTAAAAAGGATAAGATAGAAAGTAAGACCAGGCAGGCCTGCCATCCTTATCTCTGTCTGTCTGTCTGTCTGTCTGTCTGATCCCCTGGAACTGGAGATGGGCTACCATAAAGTTGCTGGTAGTTGATCCCAGGTTCTCTGAAAGAGGAGACAATGCTGTTAATTGTTGAGCCCTCTCAGTGGCCCCACACATCTTTAAATTTTTAGAAGTATATGTGAGGCTGTGTTTATGTACATCATATGCAGACCATAAGAGGGATTTAGATTCTCCAGAATCTGACACCCTCTTCTGGAGTGTCTGAAGACAGCTACAGTGTACTTATATCTAATAAATACATAAATAAATATATAAATAAACATTTTTTAAAAAGGATAAGAAAGAAAGAAAGACCAGGCAGGCCTGCCATTTTTATCACTGTCTGTATGTCTGTCTGTCTGATCCCCTGGAACTGGAGATGGGCCACCATATAGTTGCTGGTAGTTGATCCCAGGTACTCTGGAAGAGGAGACAATGCTGTTAATTGTTGAGCTTTTAGAGTGGCCACACCCTTCTTTAAATTTTTAGAAGTATATGTGAGGCTGTGTGGGGCCACTGACAGTCACATAGAGAGACAGAGAGAGACAGAGAGAGACAAAGAAAGACAGAGAGAGACATAGAGAGACAGAGAGATACATTGAGAGAGACAGAGAGACAGAGAGAGACACAGAGAGAGACACAGAGAGACACAGAGAGAGACACACAGAGAGACAGAGACAGACAGAGAGAGACAGAGAGAGACAGAGAGAGACAGAGATAGAGACAGAGAGAGACAAAGAGAGACAGAGAGACAGAGAGAGAGACAGAGAGAGACAGAGAAAGACAGAGTGAGACAGAGAGAGACACACAGAGAGACAGAGATACACAGAGTGAGAAAGAGAGAGAGAGACAGAGAGAGACAGAGAGAGAGACAGAGAGAGACAGAGTGAGACAGAAAGAGACACAGAGAGAGACAGAGAGAGACAAAGAAAAACACAGAGAGACAGAGAGAGACAGAGAGAGACAGAGAGAGAGACAGAGAAAGACAGAGAGAGACAAAGAAAAACACAGAGAGAGACAGAGGGAGACAGAGAGATACAGAGAGAGTCAGAGAGACAGAGAGAGACAGAGTTAGAGACAGAGAGAGACAGAGAGAGAAACAGAGAGAGACAGAGACACACAGAGAGAGACACAGAGAGAGACAGAGAGAGAGACACAGAGAGACAGAGACAGACAGAGAGAGACAGAGAGAGACAGAGATAGAGACAGAGAGAGACAAAAAAAGACACAGAGAGAGACAGAGAGCGATATAGATAGAGAAAAAGAAAGACAGAGAGACACAGAGAAAGAGACAGAGAGAGACAGAGAGAGACAGAGAGATACAGAGAGAGAGACAAAGAGAGACAGAGAGAGAGACAGAGTGAGACAGAGAGAGAGAGAGAGACTGAGAGAGACAAAGAAAGACACAGAGAGAGACATAGAGAGACAGAGAGATACATTGAGAGAGACAGAGAGAGACAGAGATAGACAGAGAGAGACAGAGAGAGACACAGAGAGAGACAGAGAGACACAGAGAGACACAGAGAGACACAGAGAGAGACAGAGAGAGACACAGAGAGACACAGAGAGAGACACAGAGAGACACAGAGAGACACAGAGAGAGACAGAGAGAGAGACAGAGAGAGACAGAGAGAGACAGAGACAGACAGAGACAGACAGAGAGAGACAGAGATAGAGACAGAGAGAGACAGAGAGAGAGAGAGAGACAGAGAGAGACAGAGAGAGTCAGAGAGAGACAATGAAAGACACAGAGAGAGACAGAGAGAGACAGAGAGATACAGAGAGAGAGACAGAGAGAGACATAAAGAGTCAGAAGGACAGAGAGAGACAGAGAGAGACAGAGATAGAGACAGAGAAAGACAGAGAGAGACAGAGAAAGACAGAGAGAGACAGAGAGTGAGACAGAGAGAGACAGAGAGAGACAAAGAAAGACACAGAGAGAGACAGAGCGAGACAGAGATAGAGACAGAGAAAGAAAGAGAGAGACACAGAGAGAGAGACAGAGAGAGACAGAGAGATACAGAGAGAGAGACAGAGAGAGACAGAGAGAAAGAGAGAGACAGAGAGAGACAGAGTGAGACAGAGATAGAGACAGAGAAAGAAAGAGAGAGACACAGAGAGAGAGAGAGACAGAGAGATACAGAGAGAGAGACAGAGAGAGACAGAGAGAGACAGAGAGAGACAGAGTTAGAGACAGAGAGAGACAGAGAGAGAAACAGAGAGAGACAGAGACACACAGAGAGAGACACAGAGAGAGACAGAGAGAGAGACAGAGAGAGACAGAGAGACAGAGAGAGACAGAGAGAGACAGAGATAGAGACAGAGAGAGACAGAGAGAGATAGAGAGAGACACAAAGAGACAGAGAGAGACAGAGAGAGACAAAGAAAGACACAGAGAGAGACAGAGAGAGACAGAGAGATACAGAGAGAGAGACAGAGAGAGACAGAAAGATACAGAAGGACAGAGAGAGACAGAGAGAGACAGAGAGACAGAGATAGAGACAGAGAAAGACAGAGAGAGACACAGAGAGAGACTGAGGGAGACAGAGAGAGAGACAGAGAGAGACATAGAAGAGACAAAGAAAGACACAAGAGAGACAGAGAGAGTCAGACATAGAGACAAAGAAAGACAGAGGGAGACACTGAGAGAGAGAGACAGAGAGAGACAGAGAGAGACAGAGAGATACAGACAGAGAGACAAAGAGAGACAGAGAGAGACAGAGAGAAAGAGAGAGACAGAGAGAGTCAGAGAGAGACAGAGATAGAGACAGAGAGAGACAGAGAGAGGGACAGAGAGAGACAGAGACAGAGTGAGAAATACAGAGAGAGACAGAGTTAGAGAGAGAGACAGAGAGAGACAGAGAGAGAGACAGAGACAGAGACAGAGAGAGAGACAGAGAGAGACAGAGTGAGACACAGAAAGAGAGAGACAGAGAGAGACAAAGAAAGACACAGAGAGAGACATAGAGAGACAGAGAGATACATTGAGAGAGACATAGAGAGACAGAGAGAGACAGAGATAGAGACAGAGAGAGACAGAGAGAGACACAGAGTGAGACAGAGAGACACAGAGAGACACAGAGAGAGACACAGAGAGACACAGAGAGAGACAGAGATAGACATAGACAGACAGAGACAGACAGAGAGAGACAGAGAGAGACAGAGATAGAGACAGAGAGAGACAGAGAGTGAGACAGAGAGAGACAGAGAGAGAGACACCGAAAGACAGAGAGAGACAGAGAGAGACAATGAAAGACACAGAGAGAGACTAAGAGAGACAGAGAGAGACAGAGAGAGAAAAAAAAAGACACAGAGAGAGACAGAGAGCGATATAGATAGAGAAAAAGAAAGACAGAGAGACACACAGAGAGAGACAGAGAGAAACAGAGAGAGACAGAGAGATACAAAGAGAGAGACAAAGAGAGACAGAGAGAGAGACAGAGTGAGACAGAGAGAGAGAGAGAGACTGAGAGAGACAAAGAAAGACACAGAGAGAGACATAGAGAGACAGAGAGATACATTGAGAGAGACAGAGAGAGACAGAGATAGACAGAGAGAGACAGAGAGAGACACAGAGAGAGACAGAGAGACACAGAGAGACACAGAGAGACACAGAGAGAGACAGAGAGAGACACAGAGAGACACAGAGAGAGACACAGAGAGACAAAGAAAGACACAGAGAGATACAGAGAGAGAGACAAAGAGAGACAGAGAGAGACAGAGAGAAAGAGAGAGACAGAGAGAGTCAGAGAGAGACAGAGATAGAGACAGAGAGAGACAGAGAGAGGGACAGAGAGAGACAGAGACAGAGTGAGAAATACAGAGAGAGACAGATTTAGAGAGAGAGACAGAGAGAGACAGAGAGAGAGACAGAGACAGAGACAGAGAGAGAGACAGAGAGAGACAGAGTGAGACACAGAGAGAGAGAGAGACAGAGAGAGACAAAGAAAGACACAGAGAGAGACATAGAGAGACAGAGAGATACATTAAGAGAGACATAGAGAGACAGAGAGAGACAGAGAGAGACAGAGATAGAGATAGAGAGAGACAGAGAGAGACAGAGAGAGACAGAGAGATAGACAGAGAGAGACAGAGAGACAATGAAAGACATAGAGAGAGACAGAGAGACACAGAGAGACACAGAGAGAGAGACAGAGAGAGACAGAAAGAGTCAGAAGGACAGAGAGAGACAGAGAGAGATAGAGATAGAGACAGAGAAAGACAGAGAGAGACACAGAGAGAGACAGAGAAAGACAGAGAGTGAGACAGAGACAGACAGAGAGAGACAAAGGAAGACCCAGAGAAAGACAGAGAGAGACAGAGATAGAGACAGAGAAAGACAGAGAGAGACACAGAGAGAGAGAGACAGAGAGAGACAGAGAGAGACAGAGAGATAAAGAGAGAGAGACAGAGAGAAAGAGAGAGACAGAGAGAGTCAGAGAGAGACAGAGATAGAGACAGAGAGAGACAGAGAGAGGGACAGAGAGAGACAGAGACAGAGTGAGAAAGACAGAGAGAGACAGAGATAGAGAGAGAGAGACAGAGAGAGACACAGAGAGAGACAGAAAGAGACAGAGAGAGACAAAGAAAGACACAGAGAGAGACATAGTGAGACAGAGAGATACATTGAGAGAGACAGAGAGAGACAGAGACACAGAGAGAGACAGAGAGACAGAGAGACAGAGAGAGAGACAGAGAGATACAGAGATAGAGACAGAAGGGACAGAGAGAGACAGAGAGAGACCGACAGAGTGACAGATGGAGACAGAGAGAGACAGAGACAGATAGAGTTAGACAGAGAGAGACAGAGAGAGACAGAGAGGGACAGAGTGACAGAGAGAGACAGAGAGAGACAGAGATAGAGACAGAGAGATACAGAGTGAGGGACAGAGAGAGACAGAGAGAGACAGATAGAGACAGAGAGACAGATAGAGACAGAGAGAAACAGAGAGAGACAGAGTGACAGAGAGAGACAGAGAGAGACAGAGACAGAGAAAGAGAGAGAGACAGAGAGAGACAGAGAGAGTCAGATAGACAGAGAGAGACAGAGAGAGACAGTGAGAGACAGAGAGAGACAGAGTGACAGAGAGAGACAGAGAGAGACAGAGATAGAGACAGAGAGAGACAGAGAGAGGGAAAGAGAGAGACAGAGAGAGACAGAGAGAGACAGAGAGAGACAGAGAGAGAGACAGAGACAGAGAGAAACAGAGAGAGACAGAGATAGAGAAAGAGAGAGTCAAAGAGAGACAGAGAGAGAGAGACAGAGAGAGACAGAGAGAGACAGAGCGAGACAAAGAAAGACACAGAGAAAGACAGAGACAGAGAGATACAGAGATAAAGACAGAGAGTGACAGATAGACAGAGAGAGACAGAGAGAGACAGAGAGAGACAGAGAGAGAGAAGGAGAGAGACAGAGAGAGACAGAGAGAGAGACAGAGAGAGACAGAAAGAGTCAGAAGGACAGAGAGAGACAGAGATAGAGACAGAGAGAGACAGAGAGAAAGAGAGAGACAGAGAGAGTCAGAGAGAGACAGAGACAGAGTGAGAAAGACAGAGAGAGACAGAGATAGAGAGAGAGACAGAGAGAGACACACAGAGAGACAGAGAGAGACAGAGAGAGACAAAGAAAGACACAGAGAGAGACATAGAGAGAGAGATACATTGAGAGAGACAGAGAGAGACAGAGAGAGACAGAGAGAGAGATAGAGAGAGACACAGAGAGAGACAGAGAGAGACAGAGAGACAGAGAGAGACAAAGAAAGACACAGAGAAAGACAGAGAGAGACAGAGAGAGAGACAGAGAGAGACAGATAGACAGAGAGAGACAGAGAGAGACAGAGAGAGACAGAGTGACAGAGAGAGACATAGAGAGAAAGAGATAGAGACAGAGAGAAGGAAAGAAAGAGACACACAGAGAGATAGAGACAGAGAGAAACAGAGAGAGACAGAGATAGAGAAAGAGAGAGACAGAGAGAGACAGAGAGAGTTACAGAGAGAGACAAAGAGAGACAGAGAGAGACAAAGAAAGACACAGAGAGAGACAAAGAGAGACAGAGAGATACAGAGAGAGAGAAAGAGAGAGACAGAGAGAGACATAAAGAGAGAGACAGGGAGAGACAGAGAGAGACAAAGAAAGACACAGAGAGAGACAGAGAGGGACAGAGAGAGACAGAGAGAGACAGAGTGACAGAGAGAGACAGAGAGAGACAGAGATAGAGACAGAGAGAGACAGAGAGAGGGAAAGAGAGAGACAGAGAGAGAGAGACAGAGAGAGACAGAGAGAGAGACAGATAGAGACAGAGAGAAATAGAGAGAGACAGAGATAGAGAAAGAGAGAGACAGAGAGAGACATAGAGAGAGAGACAGAGAGAGACTTTCCACTTTTTCAGGTTTTCTTGCCATATTCCGGTTCCTTCAGTGTGAGTTTTTAATTTTCTAATTCTTTCAGGGTTTTTTGCCATATTCTGGGTCCTACAGCGTGTATTTTTAATTTTCCAAGTTTTTCAGGGTTACTCAGCATATTTTGGGTCCTACAGTGTGATTTTTTTCATTTTCCACCTTTTTCAGGTTTTCTTGCCAATTTCGGGGTACTTCAGTGTGAGTTTTTAATATTCCACTTTTTACAGGGTTAATCGCCATATTCTGCGTCCTACAGTGTGATTTTTAAATTTTCCACGATTCTCAGGGTTTCTCGCCATATTCAGGTCCTACAGTTTGATTTTTTAATTTTAAACGTTTTTAAGTTTTTTTCGTCATGTTCTGGGTCCTACAGTTTGATATTCTCATTATCCAACTTTTTCAGATTTTCTCAGCATATTCTGGGTCCTACATTGTGAATTTTTAATTTTCCACGTTTTTCAAGGTTTCTTGCCATATTCTGGTCCTATAGTGTGATTTTCGCATTTTCCTCCTTTTTCAGTGTTTCTCGCCATATTCTGGGTCCTACAGTGTGAATATTTAATTTTCCATGTTTTTCATGTTTTCTCGCCATATTCTGGGTCCTTCAGTTTGTGTTTTTAATTTTCCTCGTTTTTCAGGTTTTCTCACCATATTCCCGGACCTTCAGTGTGAATTTTTAATTTTCCATGTTTTTCAGGTTTTTTCGTCATATTCTGGGTCCTAGAGTGTGATTTTCTCATTTCCACGTTTTTTAGGATTTCTCCCCATATTCGGGGTCCTTCAGTGTGAGTTTTTGATTTCCTACTTTTTCAGGGTTTCTCAATATATTCTGGTTCCTACAGCGTGTATTTTATTTTTCCAAGTTTTTCAAGGGTTTCTAGGCATATTCTGGGTCCTACAGTGTGAACATTTAATTTTCCATGATTATCAGGGTTTCTCAGCATATTCTGGGTCCTGCAGTGTGATTTTCTCATTTTTCACCTTTTTCAAGTTTTTTCGCTATTCTGGGTTCTACATGTGATTTTCTCATTTTCCACCTTTTTCAGGTTTTCTCGCTATATTCCGGGTCCTTCAGTGTGAATTTTTAATTTTCCACGTTTTTCAGGGTTTCTCAGCATATTCTGTTTCCTGCAGTGTGATTTTCTCATTTTCCAAGTTTTTCAGGTTTTTTCGTAATTCTGGGTCTTACAGTGTGATTTTCTCATTTTTCACCTTTTGCAGGGTTTCTTGCCATATTCTGGGTCCAACAGAGTGTATTTTTAATTTACCACGTTTTTCCGGTTTCTCACCATATTCTGGGTCCAACAGCGCATATTTTCAATTTTCCACGTTTTTCAGGGTTTCTCGGCATATTCTGGGTCCTAAAGTGTGATTTTCTCATTTTCGAAGTTTTTCAAGTTTTTTCGCAATTCTGGGTCCTACAGTCATTTATTCTCATTTTCCACCTTTTTCAGGTTTTCTCGCCATATTCGGGGTCTTTCAGTGTGAATTTTTAGTTTTTTACTTTTTTCAGGTTTTCTTGCCATATTCTGGGTCATTCAGTGTGAGTTTTTAATTTTACACGTTTTTCAGGTTTTTTCGTCATATTCTGGGTACTACAGTGTGATTTTTCTCATTTTCTCGTTTTTCAGGTTTTCTTGCCATATTCCAGGTCCTTCAGGGTGAATTTTTAATTTTCCATGTTTTTCAGTATTTCTCGCCATATTCTGGGTAATACAGTGTGAATTTTTAATTTTCCACTTTTTTCATGGTTTCTCGCCATATTCTGTGTCCGACAGTGTGAATTTTTAATTTTCATGTTTTTCAGGGTTACTCAGCATATTCTAGGTCCTGCAGTGTGATTTATTCATTTTCCACGTTTTATAAATTTTTTCGTAATTCTGGGTCCTACAGTGTGATTTTCTCATTTTCTACGTTTTTCATGTTTTTTCGCAATTCTGTGTCCTACAGTGTGATTATTCTCTATTTCCACCTTTTTCAGGTATTCTTGCCATATTCAGGGTCCTTCCGTGTAAGTTTTTAATTTTCTACTTTTTTCAGGGTTTCCTGTCATAATCTGGCTCCTTCAAAGCATATTTTTATTTTTCCTCGTTTTTCTGGGTTTCTCAGCATATTCTGGGTCCTACAGTGTATTTTTCTCATTTTTAAACATTTTCAGATTTTCTCACCATATTCGGGGTCCTACAGTGTGAATTTTTAATTTTAATCGTTTTTAAGTTTTTTTCATCATATTCTGGGTCCTACAGTTGATTTTGTCATTAACCACCTTTTTCATGTTTTCTCACCATATTCGTGGTCCTTCAGTGTGAGTTTTTAGTTTTTTAGTTTTTTCATGGTTTGTTGCCATATTCTGGGTCCTACAGCGTGTATGTTTAATTTTGCACATTTTTCAGGGTTTCTCGGCATATTCTGGGTCCTACAGTGTGATTTTCTCATTTTCAACGTTTTTCAATTTTTTTTTCGCAATTCTGGGTCCTATAGTGTGATTTTCTCATTTTCCACCTTTTTCAGGTTTTCTCGACATATTCAGGGTCCTTCAGTGTGAGATTTAAATTTTTTACTTTTTTCAGTGTTTCTCGCCATATTCTGCATCCTACAGTGTGAATTTTAAATTTTTCACGTTTTTCAGGTTTTCTTGCCATGTTCTGTGTCCTACAGTATGAATTTTTAATTTTAAACCTTTTCAAGTTTTTTTCGTCATATTCTGGGTCCTTCAGTGTGATTTTCTCATTTTCCAACTTTTTCAGGTCTTCTCGGCATATTCTGAGTCCTACAGTGTGAATTTTCGATTTTCCACGTTTTTCAAGTTTTCTTGCCATATTCTGTTCCTAGAGTGTGAATTTTTAATTTTCCACTTTTTTCAGTGTTTCTCTCCCTATCCTGGGTTCTACTTTGTGAATATTTAATTTTCCATGTTTTTCAGGTTTGCTTGCCATATTCTGGGTCCTTCAGTGTGAGTTTCTAATTTTCCTCGTTTTTCAGGTTTTCTCGCCATATTCAAGGTCATACAGTGTGATTTTCTCATTTCCACGTTTTTCTTATTTTCTTGCCATATTCCAGGTTCTTCAGTGTGAATTTTTAATTTTCCACGTTTTTCAAGGTTTCTTGCCATATTCTGGTCCTTTAGAGTGAATTTTTAATTTTCAAGATTTTACAGTTTCTCAAAATATTCTGTGTCCTCCAGTGTGAATATTTAATTTTCTAGGTTTTACAGGTTTTCTTGCCATATTCTGGGTCCTTCAGTGTGAGATTTTAATTTTCCTCATTTTTCAGTTTTGCTCGCTATATCCGGGTCCTTGAGTGTGAATTTTTATTTTTCCACATTTTTCAGGTTTCTTCGTCATAATCTGGTTCTACAGTGTGATTTTTTTCATTTCCATGTGTTTCAGGTTTTCTCGCCATATTTGGGGTCCTTCAGTGTGAGTTTTTTAATTTCTAGTTTTTAAGGTTTTCTTGCCATATTCTGGGTACTACAGTGTGAATTTTAAATTTTCCACGTTTTTAAGTTATTTCGTCATATTCTGATTATTACAGTCTGATTTTCTCGTTTTTTTCCTTTTTCAGTGTTTCTCGCCATATTCAGGGTCCTATAGTGTGAATATTTAATTTTCAATGTTTTTCAGGTTTTCTCAGCATATTCTGGCTCCTGCAGTGTTATTTTCTCGTTTTCAACCTTTTTCAGGTTTTCTCACAATTCTGGGTCCTACATGTGATTTTCTCATTTTCCACCTTTTTCAGGTTATCTCGCCATAATCTAGGTCCTACAGTGTGAGTTTTTAATTTTCCTCGTTTTTTCAGGTTTTCTCGCCATATTCTGATTCCTTCAGTGTGAATTTTTAATTTTCCACGTTTTCCAGGTTTTTTCATCATATTCTGGGTCCTACAGTGTGATATTCTCGTTTCCAAGTTTTTCAGGATTTCTTGCCATATTCCAGGTCCTGCAGTGTGAATTTTTAATTTTCCACGTTTTTCAGTATTTCTCCCCATATTTTGGGTAATACAGTGTGAATTTTTAATTTTCCTCGTTTTTCAGGTTTTCTCGCCAAATTCCGGGTCCTTCAGTGTGAATTTTTAATTTTCCACGATTTTCAGGGATTCTCAGCATATTCTGGGTCCTGCAGTGTGATTTTCTCATTTTCCACCTTTTTCATGTTTTCTAGCCATATCCTCGTCCATCAGTGTGAGTTTATAGTTATCTACTTTTTTCAGGGTTGCTGGCCGTATTCTGGGTAATACAGTGTGAATTTTTATTGTCCAATTTTTTTCAAGGTTTCTCGCCATAATGTGGGTCTGACAGTGTGAATTTTTAATTTTCACGTTTTTCACGGTTTCTTGGCATATTTTGGGTCCTGAAGAGTGATTTTCTCATTTTCCACGTTTTTAAAGTTTTTTCGTAATTCTGGGTCCTACAGTGTGATTTTCTCATTTTCCACCTTTTTCAGGTTTTCTCGCCATATTCCGGGTCCTTCAGTGTGAGTTTTTAATTTTCTAATTCTTTCAGGGTTTCTTGCCATATTCTGGGTCCTACAGCGTGTATTTTTAATTTTCCACGTTTTTCAGGGTTACTCGGCCTATTCTGGGTCCTACAGTGTGATTTTCTCATTTTTGACATTTTTCAAGTTTTTTGTTTTGCAATTCTGGTCCTACAGTGTGATTTTCTCATTTTCCACCTTTTTCAGGTTTTCTCGCCATATTCCGGGTCCATCAGTGTGAGTTTATAGTTATCTACTTTTTTCAGGGTTGATTGCCATATTCTGGGTAATACAGTGAGAATTTTCATTGTCCAATTTTTTCATGGTTTCTCGCCATAATCTGGTTCCCCCAGCGTATATTTTTAATTTTCCACGTTTTCAGGGTTTCTCGGCATATTCTGGGTCCTACAGTGTGATTTTCTCATTTTTGATATTTTTCAAGTTTTTTGTTTTGCAATTCTGGTCCTACAGTGTGATTTTCTCATTTTCCACCTTTTTCAGGTTTTCTCGCCATATTCCGGGTCCTTCAGTGTGAGTTTTTAATTTTCTAATTCTTTCAGGGTTTCTTGCCATATTCTGGGTCCTACAGCGTGTATTTTTAATTTTCCACGTTTTTCAGGGTTACTCGGCCTATTCTGGGTCCTACAGTGTGATTTTCTCATTTTTGACATTTTTCAAGTTTTTTGTTTCGCAATTCTGGATCCTACAGTGTGATTTTCTCATTTTCCACCTTTTTCAGGTTTTCTTGCCATTTTCGGGGTACTTCAGTGTGAGTTTTTAATATTCTACTTTTTACAGGGTTAATCGCCATATTCTGTGTCCTACAGTGTGATTTTTAAATTTTCCACGTTTCTCTGGGTTTCTCGCCATATTCTGGTCCTACAGTGTGAATTTTTAATTTTAAACGTTTTTAAGTTTTTTTTCGTCATGTTCTGTGTCCTACACTGTGAAATGCTCATTATCCAACTTTTTCAGGTTTTCTCAGCATATTCTGGGTCCTTCAGTGTGAATATTTAATTTTCCATGTTTTTCATGTTTTCTCGCCATATTCCGGGTCCTTCAGTTTGTGTTTTTAATTTTCCTCGTTTTTCAGGTTTTCTTGCCATATTCCCGGTCCTTCAGTGTGAATTTTTAATTTTCCTGGTTTTTCAGATTTTTTCGTCATATTCTTGGTCCTAGAGTGTGATTTTCTCATTTCCACGTTTTTCAGGATTTCTCCCCGTATTTGGGGTCCTTCAGTGTGAGTTTTTGATTTTCTACTTTTTCAGGGTTTCTCAATATATTCTGGTTCCTACAGCGTGTATTTTATTTTTCCACGTTTTTCAAGGGTTTCTCCGCATATTCTGGGTCCTACAGTGTGATTTTTTTTTATTTTCGACGGTTTTCAAGTTTTTTCGCAATTCTGGGTCCTACAGTGTGATTTTCTCATTTTCCACCTTTTTTCAGGTTTTCTCGCCATATTCGGGGTCCTTCAGTGTGAGTTTCTAATTTCCTAGTTTTTCAAGTTTTTTCGTAATTCTAGGACCTACAGTGTGGTTTTCTCATTTTCCACCTTTTTCAGGTTTTTTTCGCCATATTTGGGGTCCTTCAGTGTGAGCTTTTAATTTTCTACATTTTTCAGGGTTTTTCGCCATATTCTGGGTCCTTCAGTGTGAATTTTTAATGTTCCTTGTTTTTCTGGTTTTCTTGCCATATTCCAGGTCCTTCAGTGTGAATTTTTACTTTTCCACGTTTTTTAGTATTTCTTGCCATATTCTGGGAAATACAGTGTGAATTTTTAATTTTCATGTATTCAGTGTTTCTAGGCATATTCTGGGTCCTCCACTGTGATTTTCTCATTTTCGACGTTTTTCAAGTTTTTTCGTTAATCACTGTGATTTCTCATTTTCCACCTTTCAGGGTTCCTCGCCATATTTTGGGTCCTTCAGTGTGAGTTTTTAATTTTCTAATTTTTTCAGGTTTTCTTGCCATATTCTGGGTCCTATTGTGTATATTTTTAATTTTCCACGTTTTTCAGGGTTTCGTGGCATATTCTTGGTTCTACACTGTGATTATCTCATTTTCCACCTTTTCCAGGTTTTCTCTCCATATTCGGCGTCCTTCAGTGGGAGTTTTTAATTTTCTACTTTTTTCAGGGTTTCTCGCCATATTCTGGGTCCTACACTGTGATTTTCTCATTTAGGACTTTTTACAAATTTTTTCGCAATTCTGGATCCTACAGTGTGATTATTATCATTTTTAAACTTTTTCAGGTTTTCTCGCCATATTCGGGATCCTTCAGTGTGAGGTTTTAATTTTCCTCGTTTTTCAGGTTTCTCGACATATTCTGGGTCCTTCAGTGTGAATTTTTAATTTTCACGTTTTTCAGGGTTTCTCGACATATTCCGGGTCCTTCAGTGTGAATTTTTTATTTTCCACGTTTTTCAGGTTTTTTCGTTATATTCTGGGTCTTACAGTGTGATTTTCTCATTTCCATGTTTTTCAGGTTTTCTAGCCATATTCCACGTCCTTCAGTGTGAATTTTTAATTTTCCAGGTTTTTCAGTATTTCTTGCCATATTCTGGGTAATACAGTGTGATTTTCTCATTTTCCACTTTTTTCAGGTTTAATCGCAATATTTGGGGTCCTTCAGTGTGAGTTTTTAATTTTGTACTTTTTCAGGGTTTCTGGCCATATTCTGGGTCCTATAGTGTGTGTTTTTAATTTTCCACGTTTTTCATGGTTTCTCAGCATATTCTGGGTCCTACAGTGTGATTTTCTCATTTTCGATATTTTTCATGTTTTTTCCCAATTCTGGGTCCTACAGTGTGATTATTCTCAGTTTCCACCTTTCAGGTTTTCTCGCCATATTCGGGGTCTTTCAGTGTGAATTTTTAATTTTCTACTTTTTCAGGTTATCTCGCCATATTCTGGGTCCTTCAGTGTGAGTTTTTATTTTTTCTGGTTTTGTAGCCATATTCCGGGTCCTTCAGTGTGAATTTTTAATTTTCCATGTTTTTCAGGTGTTTTCATCATATTCTGGGTCCTACAGTGTGATTTTCTCATTTCCAAGTTTTTCAGGTTTTGTGCCATATTCCAGGTCCTTCAGTGTAAATTTTTAATTTTCCACATTTTTCAGTGTTTCTCCCCATATTCTGGGTAACACAGTGTGAATTTTTAATTTTCCACTTTTTTCATGGTTTCTCTTCATGTTCTAGGTCTGACCTTGTGAATTTTTACTTTTCACGTTTTTCAGGGTTTTCTCGCATATTCTGGGTCTTACAGTATGTTTTTCTCATTTTCCCCCCTTTTCAAGTTATTTTCGCAATTTTGGGTCCTACAGTGGGAATTTCTGTTTTTCCACTTTTTCAGGGTTTCTTGCCATATTCTATGTCCTTAAGTGGGAATTTTTAATTTTCCACTTTTTTCAGGGTTTTTCATCATATTCCAAGTCCTTCAGTGTGAGTTTTTAATTTTCCACGTTTTTCAGGGTTTCTCAACATATTTTGGGTCCTACAGTGTGAATTTTTAATTTTCTACCTTTTTCAAGATTTCTCGCCATATTCTATGTCCTTCCACGTTTTTCAGGTTTTCTGGCCATATTCCAGGTCTTTCTGAGTGAGTTGATAATTTTCCACATTTTTAAGGTTTTCTCCCTATATTCCAAATCCTTGAGTGTGAGTTATTAATTTTCCATGTTTTTCTGGTTTTGTCGCCATATTCCAGGTCTTTCAGTGTGAGTTTTTAATTATCTACTTTTTACAGGGTTTCTTGCCTTATTCTGGGTCCTACAGCGTTTATATTTAATTTTGCATGTTTTTCGGGGTTTCTCGCCATATTCTGGGACCTACAGTGTGATTTTCTCATTTTACAAGTTTTTCAAGTTTTTTTCCAATTCTGGGTCCTACAGTGTGATTTTCTCATTTCCACGTTTTTCAGGGTTTCTCAGCATTATCTGTGTTCTGCAGTGTGATTTTCTCATTTTCCACGTTTTTCACGTTTTTTTTTTTTTTTTTTAATTCTGGGTGCTACAGTGTGATTTTCTCATTTTCCACCTTTATCAGGTTTTCTACCAAATTTGGAGTCCTTCAGTGTGAGTATGTAATTTTCTACTTTTCTCAGGTTTTCTCGCCATATTCTGGGTTCTACAGCGTGTATTTTTAATTTTCCACGTTTTCAGGGTTTCTCCGCATATTCTCTGTCCTACAGTGTGATTTTCACATTTTCCACGTTTTTCAAGTTTTTTCATAATTCTGGGTCCTACAGTGTGATTTTCTCATTTTCCACCTTTTTCAGGTTTAATCGCCATATTTGGGGTCCTTCAGTGTGAGGTTTTAATTTTCTTCTTTTTTCAGGGTTTCTCACCATATTCTGTGTCCTACAGCGTGTATTTTTAATTTTCCACGTTTTCAGGGTTTCTCGACATATTCTGGGTCCTACAGTGTGATTTTCTCATTTCCACGTTTTCAGGTTTTGTTGACATATTCCAGGTCCTTCAGTGTGAATTTTTAATTTTCCATGTTTTTCAGTATTTCTCGCCATATTCTGTGCCCGAGAGTGTGAATTTTTAATTTTCATGTTTTTCAGGGTTTCTCGACATATTCTGGGTCCTACAGAGTTATTTTCTCATTTTCGACGTTTTTCAATTTTTTTTTTCCAAATCTGGGTCCTACAGTGTGATTATTCTCATTTTCCACCATTTTCAGGGTTTTCCGTCATATTCTGGGTCTTACAGTGTGATTTTCTCTTTTCCACGATTTTCAGTATTTCTCGCCATATTCTGAGTCCAAGAGTGTGAATTTTTAATTTTTACGTTTTTCAGAGTTTCTCGGCATATTCTGGGTCCTGCAGTGTGATTTTCTCATTTTCCAACTTTTTCAGGTTTTCTAGCCATATTTGGGGTCCTTCAGTGTGAATTTGTAATTTTCTACTTTTTTCAGGGTTTCTCGCCATATTCTGGGTCCTACAGCGTGTATTTTTAATTTTCCACGTTTTCAGGGTTTCTCGGCATATTCTTGGTCCTACAGTGTGATTTTCTCATTTTCCACGTTTTTCAAGTTTTTTCGCAATTCTGGGTCCTTCAGTGTGAATTTTTAATTTTCTACTTTTTTCAGGTTCTCTCGCCATATTTGGGGTCCCTAAGTCTGTGGATTTAATTTTCTAATTTTTCAGGGTTTCTCGACATATTCTGTGTCCTACATCGTGTATTTTCAATTTTCCACGTTTTTCAAGTTTTTTCTTCATATTCTGCGTCCTACAGTGTGATTTTCTCATTTTCCACCTTTTTCAGGTTTTTTCGCCATATTCTGGTTCCTACAGTGTGTGTTTTGAATTTTCCTCGTTTTTCAGGTTTTCCTTCAGTGTGAATTTTTAATTTTCCACGTTTTTCAGTTTTTCTCGCCATATTATGGTTCCTACAGTGTGAATTTTTAATTTTCCACATTTTTCATGGTTTCTGGGCATATTCTGGGTCCTGCAGTGTGATTTTCTCATTTTCCACCTTTTTCAGGTTTTCTTGCCATATTCGGGGTCCTTCAGTGTGAATATTCAATTTTCTAGTTTTTTCAGGTTTTCTCTCCATATTCTGGGTCCTTCATTGTGATTTTTAAATTTTCCTTGTTTTTCAGGTTTTCTCACCATATTGTAGGTCCTTCTGTGTGAATTTTTAATTTTCCACGTTTTTCAGGTTTTTTTCGTCATATTCTGGGTCCTACACTGAGATTTTCTCATTTCCACGTTTTTCAGGTTTCCCTGCCATATTCTGGGACCTTCAGTGTGAATTTTTAATTATCCACGTTTTTCAGGGTTTCTTGGCATTATCTGTGTTCTGCAGTGTGATTTTCTCATTTCCACGTTTTTCAGGTTTCCTTGCCATATTCCGGGACCTTCAGTGTGAATTTTTAATTTTCCACGTGTTTCAGTATTTCTCGCCATATTCTGGGTAATACAGTGTGAACTTTTAATTTTCAAATTTTTTCATGGTTTCTCGCCATATCCTGTTTCCGACAGTGTGAATTTTTAATTTTCACGATTTTCAGGGTTTCTTGGCATATTCTGGGTCCTGCAGAGTGATTTTCTCTTTTTCCACGTTTTTCGAGTTTTTTTTCGTAATTCTGAGTCCTACAGTGGGATTTTCTCATTTTACAACTTTTTAAGGTTTTCTCGCCATATTTAGGGTCCTTCAGTGTGATTTTTTATCTTTCTAATTTTTCAGTGTTTCTTGCCATATTCTGTGTCCTTCAGTGTGAGTTTTTAATTATCTACTTTTTTCAGGGTTTCTTGCCATATTCTGGGTCCTACAGCGTGTATTTTTAATTTTCGATGTTTTTCAGGGTTTCTGGTCATATTCTGGGTCCTACAGTGTGATTTTCTCATTTTCCCCCTTATTTCAAGTTTTTTCACAATTCTGTGTCCTAAGGTGTGATTTTCTCATTTTCCAACTTTTTCAGGTTTTCTCGCCATATTTGGGGTCCTACAGTGTGAATTTTTAATTTTAATCGTTTTTAAGTTTTTTTCGTCATATACTGGGTGTGATTTTCTCATTTTCAACCTTTTTCAGTTTTTCTCACCATATTCTGGGTCCTTCAGTGTGAGTTTTTAATTTTCTACTTTTTCAGGGTTTGTTGCCATATTCAGGGTCCTACCACGTGTATGTTTAATTTTGCACGTTTTTCAGGGTTTCTCTGCATATGCTGGGGTCCTACAGTATGATTTTCTCATTTTCGACGTTTTTCAAGTTTTTTCGCAATTCTGGGTCCTACAGTGTGATTTTCTCATTTTCCACCTTTATCAGATTTTCTCGCCATATTTGGGGTCCTTCTGTGTGAGATTTTAATTTTTTGCTTTTTTCAGTGTTTCTCAACATATTCTGCATCCTATAGTATGAAATTTAAATTTTTCACGTTTTTCTGGTTTTCCCGCCATATTCTGGGTCCTACAGTGTGATTTTCTCATTTCCACGTTTCTCAGGTTTTCTTGCCATATTCTGGGTCCTTCAGTGTGAGTTTTTAATTTTCCTCGTTTTTCAGGTTTTCTCTCCATATTCAAGGTCCTTCAGTGTGAATTTTTAATTTTCCACGTTTTCCAGGGTTTCTTGGCATATTCTGGGTCCTACAGTGTGATTATTCTCATTTTCCACCTTTTTCAGGTTTTCTTGCCATATTCCAGGTCCTTCTATGTGAATTTTAATTTTCCACGTTTTTCAGTATTTCTCGGCATATTCTGGGTAATACAGTGTGAAATTTTAATTTTCCACTTGTTTTTTGGTTTCTCGCCATAATCTGGGTCCGACAGTTAGAATTTTTAATTTTCATGTTTTTCAGGGTTTCTCCGCATATTCTGTGTCCTGCAGTGTGATTTTCTCTTTTTCCACGTTTTTCAAGTTTTTTCATAATTCTGAGTCCTACAGTGTGATTTTCTCATTTTCCACCTTTTTCAGGTTTTCTCGCCATATTTGGGGTCCTTCACTGTGACTTTTTA
>NW_028227282.1:6050405-6153102 GCF_978045245.1 Mus caroli
AAATTCAAAACACACACTGTAGGAACCAGAATATGGCGAAAAAACCTGAAAAAGGTGGAAAATGAGAAAATCACACTTGTAGGACGCAGAATATGAAGAAAAAACTTGAAAAACGTGGAAAATTGAAAATACACGATGTAGGACACAGAATGTGTCGAGAAACCCTGAAAAATTAGAAAATTAAATCCTCACACTTAGGGACCCCAAATATGGCGAGAGAACCTGAAAAAAGTAGAAAATTAAAAATTCACACTGAAGGACCCCGAATATGGGGAGAAAACCTGAAAAAGGTGGAAAATGAGAATAATCACACTGTAGGATCAAGAATTGAGAAAAAACATGAAAAAAGTCAAAAATGAGAAAATCACACTGTAGGATCAAGAATATGCCGAGAAACACTGAAAAACTTGGAAAATTATTAATACACGCTGTAGGACCCAGAATATGGCAGGAAACCCTGAAAAAAGTAGAAAATTAAAAACTCACACTGGAGGATCCCAAATATGGTAAGAAAAACTGAAAAAAGTAGAAAATTAAAAAGTCACAGTGAAGGACCCCAAATATGGCGAGAAAACCTGAAAAAGGTGGAAAATGAGAAAATCACACTGTAGGACTCAGAATTATGAAAAAACTTGAAAAACGTGGAAAAAGAGAAAATCACACTGCAGGACACAGAATATGCGGAGAAACCCTGAAAAACATGAAAATTAAAAATTCTAACTGTCGGACCCAGATTATGGCGAGAAACCAAAAAACAAGTGGAAAATTAAAATTTCACACTGTATTACCCAGAATATGCCGAGAAATACTGAAAAACGTGGAAAATTAAAATTCACATAGAAGGACCTGGAATATGGCAAGAAAACCTGAAAAAGGTGGAAAATGAGAATAATCACACTGTAGGACCCAGAATATGCCAAGAAACCCTGGAAAACGTGGAAAATTAAAAATTCACACTGAAGGACCTTGAATATGGAGAGAAAACCTGAAAAACGAGGAAAATTAAAAACTCACACTGAAGGACCCAGAATATGGCAAGAAAACCTGAGAAACGTGGAAATGAGAAAATCACACTGTAGGACCCAGAATATGGCGGGAAAACCAGAAAAACGTGAAAAATTTAAATTTCATACTGTAGGATGCAGAATATGTTGAGAAACACTGAAAAAAGCAAAAAATTAAAATCTCACACAGAAGGACCCCAAATATGGCGAGAAAATCTGATAAAGGTGGAAAATGAGAAAATCACACTGTAGGACCCAGAATTGCGAAAAAACTTGAAAAACGTCGAAAATGAGAAAATCATACTGTAGGACCCAGCATATGCAGAGAAACCCTGAAAAACGTGCAAAATTAAACATACACGTGGTAGGACCCTGAATATGGCAACAAACCCTGAAAAAGTAGAAAATTAAAAACTCACACTGAAGGACCCAGAATATGGTGAGAAAAACTGAAAAAGGTTGAAAATGAGAAAATCACACCCAGTATATGACGAAAAAAACTTAAAAACGATTAAAATTAAAAATTCACACTGTAGGACCCCAAATATGGCGAGAAAACCTGAAAAAGTTGGAAAATGAGAAAATCACACCTTAGGACACAGAATTGTGAAAAAACTTGAAATAAGGGGAAAATGAGAAAATCACACTGTAGGACCCAGAATATGACCAGAAACCCTGAAAAACATCGAAAATTAAAAATACACGCTGTAGGACCCAGAATATGGCAAGAAACCCTGAAAAAAGTAGATAATTAAAAACTCACACTGAAGGACACAGAATATGGCAAGAAACACTGAAAAATTAGAAAGATAAAAAATCACACTGAAGGACCCTAAATATGGCGAGAAAACCTTAAAAAGTTGTAAAATGAGAAAATCCCACTGTAGGACTCAGAATTACGAAAAAAAAACTCGAAAAACGTGGAAAAAGAGAAAATCACTCTGCAGGACCCAGAATATGCCAAGAAACCCTGAAAATCGTGAAAATTAAAAATTCACACTGTCGGAAACAGGATATGGCGAGAAACCATGAAAAAATTTGAAAATTAAAAGTTCACACTGTATTACCCAGAATATGGCGAGAAATACTGAAACACGTGGAAAATTAAAAATTCACACTGAAGGTCCCGGAATATGGCAAGGAAACCTGAAAAACGTGGAAATGAGAAAATCACACTGCAGAACACAGATAATGCCAAGAAACCCTGAAAAACGTGGATAATTAAAAATTCACACTGAAGGTCCCAGAATATGGCAGGGAAACCTGAAAAACGTGGAAATGAGAAAATCTCAGTGTAGGACCCAGAATATGACGAAAAAAATTTGAAAAACGTGGAAAATTAAAAATTCACACAGAAGGACCTACAATATGGTGAGAAAACCTGAAAAACAAGGAAAATTTAAAAATCACAATGAAGGACCCAGAATATGGAGAGAAAACCTGAAAAAACTAGAAAATTGAATATTCACACTGAAGGACCCCGAATATGGCAAGAAAACCTGAAAAAGGTGGAAAATGAGAAAATCACACTGCAGGACCCAGAATATGCCCAGAAACCATGAAAAATGTGGAAAATTAAAAATTCACACTGTAGGAACCATAATATGGCGAGAAAAACTGAAAAACGTGGAAAATTAAAAATTCACACTGAAGGAAAACCTGAAAAACGAGGAAAATTCAAAACACACACTGTAGGAACCAGAATATGGCGAAAAAACCTGAAAAAGGTGGAAAATGAGAAAATCACACTGTAGGACGCAGAATATGAAGAAAAAACTTGAAAAACGTGGAAAATTGAAAATACACGATGTAGGACACAGAATATGTCGAGAAACCCTGAAAAATTAGAAAATTAAATCCACAGACTTAGGGACCCCAAATATGGCGAGAGAACCTGAAAAAAGTAGAAAATTAAAAATTCACACTGAAGGACCCAGAATTGCGAAAAAACTTGAAAAACGTGGAAAATGAGAAAATCACACTGTAGGACCAAGAATATGCCGAGAAACCCTGAAAACGTGGAAAATTAAAAATACACGCTGTAGGACCCAGAATATGGCGAGAAACCCTGAAAAAAGTAGAAAATTACAAATTCACACTGAAGGACCCCAAATATGGCTAGAAAACCTGAAAAAGTTGGAAAATGAGAAAATCACACTGCAGGACCCAGAATATGCCGAGAAACTCTGAAAAACGTAAAAATTAAAAATTCACACTCTTGGACTCAGAATATGGCGAGAAATACTGAAAATCGTGGAAAAGAGAAAATCACACTGTAAGACCCAGAATATGACGGAAAACCCTGAAAATGGTGGAAAATGAGAATAATCACACTGTAGGACCCAGATTTGGAAAAAAAAAATTGAAAAACGTCGAAAATGAGAAAATAACTCTGTAGGACCCAGAATATGTCGAGAAACCCTGAAAAACATGAAAATTAAAAATTCACACTCTCGGGCACAGAATATGGCGAGAAATACTGAAAAACATGGAAAATTAAAAATTCACACCGAAGGACCTGGAATATGTCAACAAAACCTGAAAACGTGGAAATGAGAAAATCACACTGTAGGACCCAGAATATGTCGAGAAACCCTGAAAACGTGGAAAATTAAAAATACACGCTGTAGGACACAGAATATGGTGAGAAACCCTGAAAAAAGAAGAAAATTAAAACCTCACACTGAAGGACCCCAAATATGGCGATTAAACCTGAAAAAGGTGGAAAATGAGAAAATCACACTGTAGGACCCAGAATTATGAAAAAACTTGAAAAACGTGGAAAATGTGAAAATCACACTGTAGGACAGAGAATATGCGGAGAAACCCTGAAAACGTGGAAAATTAAAAATACACGCTGTAGAACCCAGAATATGGCGAGAAAACCTGAGAAAAGTAGAAAATTACATACTCACACTGAAGGACTCCAAATTTGGTAGAAAACCTGATAAAGGTGGAAAATGAGAAAATCACACTGTAGCACCCAGAATTAAAAAAAAAAAAAAAAAACGTGAAAAACGTGGAAAATGAGAAAATCACACTGCAGAACACAGATAATGCTGAGAAACCCTGAAAAACGTGGAAATGAGAAAATCACACTGTAGGACCCAGAATTGGAAAAAAACTTGAAAAACTTGTAAAATGAGAAAATCACACTGTAGGTCCCAGAATATGGCGAGAAACCCCGAAAAACATGCAAAATTAAATATAAACGCTGTAGGACCCAGAATAAGGCAAGAAACCCTGTAAAAAGTAGATAATTAAAAACTCACACTGAAAGACCTGGAATATGGCGACAAAACCAGAAAAACATGGAAAATTAATAACTCACACTCAAGGATTTGGAATATAGGGAGAAAACCTTAAAAATGTGGAAAATTATCAACTCACTCAGAAAGACCTGGAATATGGCCAGAAAACCTGAAAAACGTGGAAGGACATAGAATATGGCGAGAAATCTTGAAAAAGGTAGAAAATTAAAAATTCACACTGTAGGACCCAAAATATGTTGAGAAACCCTGAAAAACGTGGAAAATGAAAAACTCACACTGAAGGACTTGGAATATGATGAAAAACCCTGAAAAAAGTGGAAAATTAAAAATTCCCACTTAAGGACATAGAATATGGCAAGAAACCCTGAAAAAGTGGAAAAACAGAAATTCCCACTGTAGGACCCAAAATTGCGAAAATAACTTGAAAAGGGGGGAAAATGAGAAAAACATACTGTAAGACCCAGAATATGCGAGAAAACCCTGAAAAACGTGAAAAGTAAAAATTCACAAGGTCAGACCTAGAACATGAAGAGAAACCATGAAAAAAGTGGAAAATTAAAAATTCACACTGTGTTACCCAGAATATGGGGAGAAACACTGAAAAATGTGGAAAATTAAAAATTTACACTGAAGGACCTGGAATATGGCACAAAAACCTGAAAAACTTGGAAATGAGAAAATCACACTGTAGGACCCAGAATATGATGAAAACACCTGAAAAACATGGAAAATTAAAAATTCACACTGAAGGACCCGGAATATGGCTACAAAACCAGAAAAAATAAAAACTCACACTGAAGGACCCAGAATATGGCGAGATAACCTGAAAAAAGTAGAAAATTAAAAATTCACACTGAAAGACCCCGAATATGGCGAGAAAACCTGAAAGGTGGAAACTGAGAATAATCACACTGTAGGACCCAGAATTGGGAAAAAACATGAAAAATATCGAAAATGAGAAAATCACACTGTAGGACCCAGAATATGCTGAGAAACCATGAAAAACGTGGAAAATTAAAAACACACACTATAGGACCCAGAATATGGCCAGAAACCCTGAAAAAGTACAAAATTAAAAACTCACACTGAAGGACCCCAAATATTGCGATTAAACCTGAAAAAAGTGGAAAATGAGAAAATCACACTGTATTACCCAGAATATGGCAAGAAATACTGAAAAACCTGGAAAATTAAAAATTCACACTGAAGGACGTGGAATATGGCTAGAAAACCTGAAAAACATGGAAATGAGAAAATCACACTGTAAGACCCAGAATATAACGAAAAAACCTGAAAAACGTGGAAAATAAAAAATTCACACTGAAGGACCCGGAATATGTCGAGAAACCCTGAAAAACGTGAAAATTAAAAATTCACACTGAAGGACCCAGAATATGTCGAGAAAACCTGAAAAACGAGGAAAATTAAAACCTCACACTGAAGGATCCCGAATATGGCGAGAAAACCTGAAAAAGTTTAAAAATGATAATAATCACACTGTAGGATCCAGAATTGCGAAAAAATTTGTAAAAAGTCCTAAATGAGAAAATCACAGTGTAGGACCCAGAATATGGCGAGAAACCCTGAAAAAAGTAGAAAATTAAAAACTCCCACTGAAGGACGCCGAATATGGAGAGAAAACCTGGAAAAGGTGGAAAATGAGATAATCACAGTGTAGAACCAAGAATATGCCACGAAACCCTGAAAAACGTGGAAAATTAAAAATATACACAATAGGACCCAGAATATGGCAAGAAAACCTGAAAAAATTAGAAAATTAAAAACTCACACTGAAGGACCCAAAATATGGCGAGGAACCCTGAAAGGTGGAAAATGAGAAATCACAGTGATTAACGAAAAAACTTGAAAAACGTCGAAAATGAGAAAATCACAGTGGAGGACCCAGAATATGCCTAGAAACACTGAATACATGAAAATTAAAAATTCACACTGTATTTCCCAGAATATGGCAAGAAATACTAAAAAACGTGGAAAAGTAAAAATTCACACTGAAGGACCTGGAATATGGCAAGAAAACCAGAAAAACAAGGAACATTAAAAATTCACACTGAAGGACCCAGAATATGGCGAAAAACCCTGAAAAATGTAGAAAATTAAAAGCTCACACTGAAGGACCCCAAATATGGCGAAAAAAACCTGAAAAAGGTGGAAAATGAGAAAACCACACTGTAGGTCCTAGAATTACGAAAAAACTTGAAAAACTAGGAAATTAGAAACTCACACTGAAGGACCCCGAATATGGCGAGAAAACCTGAAAAAAGGTGGAAAATGAGAAAATCACACTGTAGGACCCAGAATTGCGAAAAAACTTGAAAACCGTCGAAAATAAAAAAAAATCACACTGTAGGACCCAGAATATGCGGAGAAACCCTTGAAAAACGTGGAAAAATAAAATACACGCTGTAGGAACCAGAATATATTGAGAAACCCTGAAAAAGTAGAAAATCAAAAACTCACACTGAAGGACCCCAAATACGGGGAGAAATCCTGAAAAACGTGGAAATGAGAAAATCACACTCTAGGACCAAGAATATGACGAAAAAATCTGAAAAACCAGGAAAATTAAAAATTCACACTGAAGGACCGGGAATATGGCAAGAAAACCTGAAAAACGAGGAAAATTAAAAACACAAACTGAAGGACCCGGAATATGGCGAGAAAACATGAAAAACATGGAAAATTAAATATTCACACTGAAGGACCCAGAATATGCTGAGAAAACCTGAAAAAGTTGGATAATGAGCATTTCACAGTGTAGGACACAGAACATGACGAAAAAAACTTAAAAACGTTTAAAATTAAAAATTCACACTGTAGGACCAGAATATGGCGAGAAACCCAGAGAAACGTGGAAAATTTAAAAATCACACTGTAGGACACAGAATATGGCGATTAACCCTGTAAAAAGTAGAATATTAAAAACTCACACTGAAGTACCCCGAAAATGGCAAGAAAACCTGAAAAAGGTGGAAAATGAGAAAATCACACTGTAGGATCCAGAATTGCGAAACAAAAAACTTGAAAAATGTCAAAAATGAGAAAATCACACTGTAGGACCCAGAATAGGCCGAGTAACCCTGAAAAACGTGGAAAATTAAAAATACACGCTGTAGGACCCAGAATATGGCAAGAAACCCTGAAAGAATTAGAAAATTAAAAACTCACACTGAAGGACCCGGAATATGGCGAGAAAACCTGAAAGAGGTGGAAAATGAGAAAATCACACTGTAGGACCAGAATTGCAAAACAAAAAACTTGAAAAATATCAAAAATGAGAAAATCACACTGTAGGACCCAGAATATGCGGAGAAACCCTGAAAACGTGGAAAATTAAAAATATACGCTGGGGGAACCAGATTATGGCGAGAAACCATGAAAAAATTGGACAATGAAAATTCTCACTGTATTACCCAGAATATGGCAATCAACCCTGAAAAAAGTAGATAACTATAAACTCACACTGATGGACCCGGAATATGGCGAGAAAACCTGAAAAAGGTGGAAAATGAGAAAATCACACTGTAGGACCAGAATTGCAAAACAAAAAACTTGAAAAATGTCAAAAATGAGAAAATCACACTGTAGGACCCAGAATAGGCCGAGTAACCCTGAAAAACGTGGAAAATTAAAAATACACGCTGTAGGACCCAGAATATGGCAAGAAACCCTGAAAGAATTAGAAAATTAAAAACTCACACTGAAGGACCCGGAATATGGCGAGAAAACCTGAAAAAGGTGGAAAATGAGAAAATCACACTGTAGGACCCAGAATTACGAAAAAACTTTAAAAACGTGGAAAATGAGAAAATCACTCTTCAGGACCCAAAATATGCCAAGAAACCGTGAAAAACGTGAAAATTAAAAATTCACACTGTCAGACCCACATTATGGCGAGAAACCTTGAAAAAAATTGGACAATAAAAATTCACACTGTATTACCCAGAATACGGCCAGCAACCCTGAAAAAAGTAGATAACTATAAACTCACACTGATGGACGAGGATATGGCTAGAAAACATGAAAAAGGTGGAAAATGAGAAAATCACACTGCAGGACCCAGAATATGCTGAGAATCCCTGAAAATCGTGGAAAATTAAAAATTCACACTGAAGGACCCGGAATTTGGCGAGAAAACCTGAAAAACGAGGAAAATTAAAAATTCACACTGTATTACCCAAAATATGGGGAGAAATACTGAAAAACGTGGAAAATTAAAAATTCACACTGCAGGACCTGGAATATGGCAAGAAATCCTGAAAAACTTGGAAACGAGAATATCACACTGTAGGACCCAGAATATGATGAAAAAACCTGGAAAACGTGGAAAATTAAAAATTCACACTGAAGGAATCAGAATATGGCGAGAAAACCTGAAAAAACGAGGAAAATTAAAAACTCACACTGTAGGACCTAGATTATGGCGAGATAACCTGAAAAAGGTGGAAAATGAGAAAATCACATGTAGGACCCAGAATTGTGAGAAAACCTGAAAAAGGTTGAAAACGAGAAAATAACACTGCAGGAGCCAGAATATGCTGAGAAAACCTGAAAAACATTGAAAATTAAATATTCACACTATAGGACCCTGAATATGGCGAGAAACACTGAAAAAGGAAAAAAACGAGAAAATCACACTGTAATAATCAGAATATGACGAAATAACTTAAAAACGTGGAAAATTTAAAATTCACACTGTAGTACCCAGAATATGGCAAGAAAACCTTAAAAACTAGAAATTAAAAAACTCACACTGAAGGACCCCAAATATGGCGAGAAAACCTGAAACACATGGAAATGAAAAAAATCACACTGTAGAACCAGATTATGACGAAGAAACCTGAAAAATGTGGAAAAATAAAAATTCACACTCAAGGACCCGGATATAGCGAGCAAAACTGAAAAATGAGGAAAATTAAAATATCACACTGAAGGACCCAGAATATGGCAAGAAAACCTGTAAAACCTAGAAAATTAAATATTCACACTGGAGGACACAGAATATTTTGAGAAACTGTAAAATCTTGAAAATTAAAAATTCACTCTAAAGGACCAGAATATGGCAAGAAACCTTGAAAAACGTGGAAAATTAAAAATTCACACTGAAGAACCTGGAATATGGCAAGAAAATAAGAAAAACGTGGAAATGAGAAAATCACACTGTATGACCTTGAATATGGCGAGAAAACCTGAAAAACGAGGAAAATTAGAAACTCACACTGAAGGACCCAGAATATGGCAAGCAAACCTGAAAAACATGGAAAATTAAATATTCACAAAGTAGAACCCAGGTTAGGGAGAGAAACACTGAAAAAAGTGGAAAATTAAAAATTCACACTCTAGGAACAGAATATGGCAAGAAAACTTGAAAAACGTGGAAAATCGAAAATTCACACTGTAGGACTCAGAATATGCCGAGAAGACCTGAAAAAGTTGGAAAATGAGAAAATCACACTGAAGGACCCAGAATATGACGAAAAAAACTTGAAAAGGTTTAAAATTAAAAATTCATACTGTAGGACACAGAACATGGCAAGAAAACCTGAAAAACGTGAAAAATTTAAAATTCACACTGTAGGATGCAGAATATGGCGAGAAACACTGAAAAAAGTAAAAAATTTAAATCTCACACTGAAGGACCCTGAATATGTCGAGAAAACCTGAAAAAGGTGGAAAATGAGAAAATCACACTATAGGACCCAGAATTGCGAAAAAAAAATTGAAAAACGTTGAAAATGAGAAAATCACACTGTAGGACCCAGAATATGCCGAGAAACCCTGAAAAATGTGCAAAATTAAACATACACGCTGTAGGACCCAGAATATGGCAACAAACCATGAAAAAACTAAAAAACTAAAAACTCACACTGAAGGACCACGAATATGGTGAGAAAACATGAAAAAGGTGGTTAATGACAAAATCAACTGTAGGACCCAGAATATGATGAAAAAAACTTAAAAACGATTAAAATTAAAAATTCACACTGTAGGACCCCGAATATGGTGAGAAAATCTGAAAATGTTTAAAAATGAGAAAAATACACTGTAGGACCCAGAATATGCTGAGAAACCCAGAAAAACGAGGAAAAATAAAAATATGCTTTGAAGGAGCCAGATTATGACAGGAAACCCTGAAAAAAGTAGAAAATTAAAAACTTACACGGAAGGACCCTGAATATGGCAAGAATACCTGAAAAAGGTGGAAATAGAGAATAATCACACTGTAGGACACAGAATTGCGAAAAAACATGAAAAACGTAGAAAATGAGAAAATCACACTGTAGGACCCAGAATTACGAAAAAATTTATAAAACGTGGAAAATGAATAAATCACACTGCAGGACCTAGAATATGCTGAGTAACCCTGAAAAACATGAAAATTAAAAATTCACACTGTCGGACACAGAATATGGCGAGAAACCATGAAAAAAGTGGAAAATTAAAAATTCACACTGTATTACCCAGAATATGGCGAGAAATACTGAAAAACATGGAAAATTAAAAATTCACCCTGAAGGACCTGGAATATGGCAAGAAAACCTGAAAAACGAGAAAATGAGAAAAATCACACTGTAGTACCCAGAATATGACGAAAAAACCTGAAAAACGTGTAAAATTAAAAACTCACACTGAATGACCCAGAATATGGCAAGAAAACCTGAAAAAAGTAAAAAACTAAAAATTCACACTGAAAGACCCCGAATATGGCGAGAAAACCTGAAAAAGGTGGAAAATGAGAATAAATGACTGTAGGACCCAGAATTGCGAAAAAACTTGAAAAACTTCGAAAATGAGAAAATCACACTTTAGGACCCAGAATATGCCGAGAAACCCTGAAAAACGTGGAAAATTGAAAATACGCGCTGTTGGACCCAGAATATGGTGAGAAACCGGAAAAACGTGGTAAATTAAAAATACACTCTGTTGGACCCAGAATATGGCAAGAAACCCTGCAAAAGGTGAAAAATGAGAAAATCACACTGTAAGACCCAGAATTACGAAAAAACCTGAAAAACTTGGAAAATGAGAAAATCACACTGCAGGAAACAGAATATGCCGAGAAACCCTGAAAAACGTGGAAAATTAAAAATTCACACTGAAGGACCCGGAATATAGCGAGAAAACCTGAAAAAGGTGGAAAATGAGAAAATCACATGTAGAACCCAGAATAGCGAAAAAACTTGAAAAAGGTGAAAAATGAGAAAATCACACTGCAGGACCCAAAATATGCTGAGAAACCCTGATAATCATGGAAAATTAAATGTTCGCACTGTAGGACCCAGAATATGCCTAGAAACCCTTGAAAAACTTGGAAAAATAAAATACACGCTGTAGGAACCAGAATATATTGAGAAACCCTGAAAAAGTAGGAAATCAAAAACTCACACTGAAGGACCCCGAATATGGGGAGAAATCCTAAAAAACGTGGAAATGAGAAAATCACACTCTAGGACCCAGAATATGACGAAAAAACCTGAAAAACATGGAAAATTAAAAATTCACACTGAAGGTCCGGGAATATGGTGAGAAAACCTGAAAAACGAGGAAAATTAAAAACACAAACTGAAGGACCCAGAATATGGCGAGAAAACATGAAAAACATGGAAAATTAAATATTCACACTGTAGGACCCAGAATATGGCGAGAAACACTGAAAAAGGAGGAAAATGCGAAAATCACACTATAGGACCAGAATATGGCAAGAAACCTTGAAAAACGTGGAAAATTAAAAATTCACAATGTAGGACCCAGAATATGCTGAGAAAATCTGAAAAAGTTGGATAATGAGAATATCAAACTGTAGGACCCAGAACATGACGAAAAAAACTTAAAAACGTTTAAAATTAAAAAATCAAACTGTAGGACCTGAATATGGCGAGAAACCCTGAGAATCGTGGAAAATTTAAAAATCACACTGTAGGACGCAGAATATGGCGATTAACCCTGTAAAAAGTGGAATATTAAAAACTCACACTGAAGTACCCCGAAATTGGCAAGAAAACCTGAAAAAGGTGAAAAATGAAAAAAATCACACTGTAGGACCCAAAATATGCTGAGTAACCCTGAAAAACTTGGAAAATTAAAAATACACGCTGTAGGACCCAGAATATGGCAAAAAACCCTGAAAGAATTAGAAAATTAAAAACTCACACTGAAGGAACCGGAATATGGCAAGAAAACCTGAAAAAGTGGAAAGTCTCTCTCTGTCTCTCTCTCTATGTCTCTCTCTGTCTCTCTCTTTCTCTATCTCTGTCTCTCTCTATTTCTCTCTGTCTCTATCTGTCTCTCTCTCTGTCTCTCTCTGTCTCTCTCTCTCTGTCTCTCTCTTTCCCTCTCTCTGTCTCTCTCTGTCTCTATCTCTGTCTCTCTCTGTCTCTCTCTGTCACTCTGTCTCTCTCTGTCTCTCTCTGTCCCTCTCTGTCTCTCTCTGTGTCTTTCTTTGTCTCTCTCTGTCTCTCCCTGTCTCTCTCTTTATGTCTCTCTCTGTCTCTCTCTTTCTCTCTCTCTGTATCTCTCTGTCTCTCTTTGTCTCTCTCTGTGTCTTTCTTTGTCTCTCTCTGTCTCTCTTTGTCTCTCTCTGTAACTCTCTCTGTCTCTCTCTGTCTCTCTCTTTCTCTATCTCTGTCTCTCTCTGTTTCTCTCTGTCTCTATCTCTCTGTGTGTCTCTTTCTTTCCTTCTCTCTGTCTCTATCTCTTTCTCTCTATGTCTCTCTCTGTCACTCTGTCTCTCTCTGTCTCTCTCTGTCTCTCTCTGTCTATCTGTCTCTCTCTGTCTCTCTCTCTGTCTCTCTCTGTCTTTCTCTGTGTCTTTCTTTGTCTCTCTCTGTCTCTCTGTCTCTCTCTGTCTCTCTCTGTGTCTCTCTCTATCTCTCTCTCTGTCTCTCTCTGTCTCTCTCTGTCTCTCTCAATGTATCTCTCTCTCTATGTCTCTCTCTGTGTCTTTCTTTGTCTCTCTCTGTCTCTCTCTGTCTCTCTGTGTGTCTCTCTCTGTCTCTCTCTCTATCTCTGTCTCTCTCTGTCTTTTTCACTCTGTCTCTGTCTCTCTCTGACTCTCTCTGTCTCTCTCTTTCTCTCTGTCTCTCTCTGTCTCTATCTCTGTCTCTCTCTGTCCTTCTGACTCTTTCTGTCTCTCTCTGTCTCTCTCTCTGTCTCTCTCTGTCTCTCTCCTTCTCTCTCTCTGTCTCTCTCTTTCCCTCTCTCTGTCTCTCTCTGTCTCTATCTCTGTCTCTCTCTGTCTCTCTCTGTAACTCTGTCTCTCTCTGTCTCTCTCTGTCTCTCTCTGTCTATCTGTCACTCTCTGTCTTTATCTCTGTATCTCTCTGTCTCTGTCTTTCTCTGTGTCTTTCTTTGTCTCGCTCTGTCTCTCTCTGTCTCTCTCTGTCTCTCTCTCTCTGTCTCTCTTTGACTCTCTCTTTCTCTATCTCTGTCTCTCTCTGTTTCTCTCTGTCTCTGTCTCTCTCTCTGTCTCTCTCTGTCTCTCTCTGTCTCTCTCTGTCTCTCTCTTTCCCTCTCTCTGTCTCTCTCTGTCTCTATCTCTGTCTCTCTCTGTCTCTCTCTGTCACTCTGTCTCTCTCTGTCTCTCACTGTCTCTCTCTGTCTCTCTCTGTCTATCTGACTCTCTCTGTCTCTCTCTGTCTCTCTCTCTTTCTCTGTCTCTGTCTCTCTCTGTCTCTCTCTGTCACTCTGTCTCTCTCTGTTTCTCTCTGTCTCTATCTGTCTCTCTGTCTCTATCTGTCTCTCTCTGTCTCTCTCTGTCCCTCACTCTGTATCTCTCTGTCTCTATCTCTGTCTCTCTCTGTCTCTCTCTGTCACTCTGTCCCTCTCTGTCTCTCTCTGTCTCTCTCTCTATCTCTATCTCTCTCTGTCTCTCTCTGTCTCTCTCTGTCTAACTCTATCTGTCTCTGTCTCTCTCTGTCTCCATCTGTCACTCTGTCGGTCTCTCTCTGTCTCTCTCTGTCCCTTCTGTCTCTATCTCTGTATCTCTCTGTCTCTCTCTCTGTCTCTCTGTCTCTCTGTCTCTCTCTGTGTCTCTGTCTCTCTCTGTCTCTCTCAATGTATCTCTCTGTCTCACTATGTCTCTCTCTGTGTCTTTCTTTGTCTCTCTCTGTCTCTTTCTGTCTCTCTCTGTGTCTCTCTCTGTCTCTCTCTCTCTATCTCTGTCTCTCTCTGTCTTTCTCACTCTGTCTCTGTCTCTCTCTGTCCCTCTCTCTGTCTCTCTCTGTCTCTATCTCTGTCTCTCTCTGACTCTCTCTATCTCTCTCTTTCTCTCTGTCTCTCTCTCTTTATCTCTCTGTCTCTCTCTGTCTCTCTCTGTCTCTCTCTCTCTGTGTCTCTCTCTGTCTTTCTCTGTCTCTATCTCTGTCTCTCTCTGTCTTTCTCTGGGTCTTCCTTTGTCTCTCTCTGTCTGTCTCTGTCTCACTCTCTGTCTTTCTCTGTCTCTCTCTGTGTCTCTCTCTGTCTTTCTCTGTCTCTATCTCTATCTCTCTCTGTCTCTCTCTGTCCTTCTGACTCTTTCTGTCTCTCTCTGTCTCTCTCTCTGTGTCTCTCTGTGTCTCTCTGTCTCTCTCTATGTCTTTCATTGTCTCTCTGTCTCTCTCTGTCTATCTCTCTGTCTCTCTCTGTCTCTCTCTGTCTCTCTCTATCTCTATCTCTGTCTCTCTCTGTCTCTCTCTGTCTCTCTATGTCTCTCTTAATGTATCTCTCTGTCTCTCTATGTCTCTCTCTGTGTCTTTCTTTGTCTCTCTCTGTCTCTCTCTCTCTCTGTGTCTCACTCTGTCTCTCTCTGTCTCTCTCTCTGTCTCTGTCTCTGTCTCTCTCTCTGTCTCTCTCTGTCTCTCTCTCTAAATCTGTCTCTCTCTGTATTTCTCACTCTGTCTCTGTCTCTCTCTGTCCCTCTCTCTGTCTCTCTCTGTCTCTATCTCTGTCTCTCTCTGACTCTCTCTGTCTCTCTCTTTCTCTCTGTCTCTCTCTGTCTCTCTTTGTCTCTCTCTCTGTATCTCTCTGTGTCTTTCTTTGTCTCTCTGTGTCTCTCTCTGTGTCTCTCTGTGTCTCTCTCTGTCTCTCTCTGTGTCTCTCTGTGTCTCTCTGTGTCTCTCTGTCTCTCTCTGTGTCTCTCTCTGTCTCTCTCTGTCTATCTCTGTCTCTCTCTGTCTCTCTCAATGTATCTCTCTGTCTCTCTATGTCTCTCTCTGTGTCTTTCTTTGTCTCTCTCAGTCTCTCTCTCTCTCTCTGTCTCACTCTGTCTCTCTCTCTGTCTCTCTTTGTCTCTCTCTCTGTATCTCTCTGTCTCTCTCTGTTTCTCTCTGTCTCTCCCTCTGTGTCTCTCTGTCTTTCTTTTTCTCTATCTATATCGCTCTCTGTCTCTCTCTGTGTCTTTTTTTGTCTCTCTCTGTCTCTCTCTGTCTCTCTTAGTCTCTCTCTGTGTCTTTCATTGTCTCTCTCTGTCTCTCTCTGTCTTTCGGTGTCTCTCTATCTGTCTCTCTCTGTCTCACTCTCTGTCTCTCTCTGTCTCTATCTCTGTCTCTCTCTGTCTCTCTCTGTCTGTCTCTGTCTGTCTATGTCTATCTCTGTCTCTCTCTGTGTCTCTCTGTGTCTCTCTCTGTGTCTCTCTGTGTCTCTCTGTCTCTCTCTGTGTCTCTCTCTGTCTCTCTCTGTCTCTATCTCTGTCTCTCTCTGTCTCTCTATGTCTCTCTCAATGTATCTCTCTGTCTCTCTATGTCTCTCTCTGTGTCTTTCTTTGTCTCTCTCTGTCTCTCTCTTTCTGTGTCTCACTCTGTCTCTCTCTGTCTCTCTCTCTGTCTCTGTCTCTGTCTCTCTCTCTGTCTCTCTCTGTCTCTCTCTCTAACTCTGTCTCTCTCTGTATTTCTCACTCTGTCTCTGTCTCTCTCTGTCCCTCTCTCTGTCTCTCTCTGTCTCTATCTCTGTCTCTCTCTGACTCTCTCTGTCTCTCTCTTTCTCTCTGTCTCTCTCTGTCTCTCTTTGTCTCTCTGTCTGTATCTCTCTGTCTCTCTCTGTCTCTCTCTGTCTCTCTCTCTCAGTGTCTCCCTCTGTCTTTCTTTGTCTCTATGTCTGACTCTCTCTGTCTCTCTTGTGTCTTTCTTTGTCTCTTCTATGTCTCTCTCTGTCTCTCTCTCTGTCTCCCTCAGTCTCTCTCTGTGTCTCTCTCTGTCTTTCTCTGTCTCTATCTCTGTCTCTCTGTCTCTCTCTGTCTCTCTCTGTCCTTCTGTATCTTTCTGTCTCTCTCTGTCTCTCTCTCTGTATCTCTCTGTCTCTCTCTGTCTCTCTCTGTGTCTTTCTTTGTCTCTCTCTGTCTCTCTCTGTCTCTTTGTGTCTCTCTCTATCTCTCTCTGTCTCTCTCTGTCTCTATCTCTGTCTCTCTCTGTCTCTCTCTGTCTCTCTGTCTCTCTCTGTCTCTCTCTCTGTCTCTCTCTGTGTCTCTCTCTGTGTGTCTCTGTCTCTCTCTGTTTCTCTCTCTGTCTCTCTCTGTCTCTAACTCTGTCTCTCTCTGTCTCTCTCTGTCTCTCTCTGTCTCTCTCGCTGTATCTCTCTGTCTCTCTCTGTCTCTCTCTCTGTGTCTCTCTCTTTCTTTCTCTGTCTCTATCTCTGTCTCGCTCTGTCTCTCTCTGTCTCTCTCTTTCTCTCTGTCTCTCTCTGTCTCTCTCTCTGTATCTCTCTGTCTCTCTCTGTCTCTCTCTCTGTGTCTCTCTCTTTCTTTCTCTGTCTCTATCTCTGTCTCGCTCTGTCTCTCTCTGTGTCTTTCTTTGTCTCTCTCTGTCTCTCTCTGTCTCACTCTCTGTCTCTCTCTGTCTTTCTCTGTCTCTCTCTGTCTTTCTCTGTCTCTATCTCTGTCTCTCTCTGTCTCTCTCTGTCCTTCTGACTCTTTATGTCTCTCTCTGTCTCTCTCTCTGTATCTCTCTGTCTCTCTCTGTCTCTCTCTGTGTCTTTCATTGTCTCTCTCTGACTCTCTCTGTCTCTCTCTGTCTCTCTCTCTCTCTCTCTGTCTCTCTCTGTCTCTATCTCTGTCTCTCTCTGTCTGTCTCTGTCTCTCTCTGTCTCTCTCTGTCTCTCTCTCTGTCTCTCTCTGTGTCTCTCTGTGTCTCTCTGTGTCTCTCTCTGTGTCTCTCTGTGTCTCTCTCTGTCTCTCTCTGTGTCTCTCTGTGTCTCTCTGTGTCTCTCTGTCTCTCTCTGTGTCTCTCTCTGTCTCTCTCTGTCTATCTCTGTCTCTCTCTGTCTCTCTCAATGTATCTCTCTGTCTCTCTATGTCTCTCTCTGTGTCTTTCTTTGTCTCTCTCAGTCTCTCTCTCTCTCTCTGTCTCACTCTGTCTCTCTCTCTGTCTCTCTTTGTCTCTCTCTCTGTATCTCTCTGTCTCTCTCTGTCTCTCTCTGTCTCTTTCTCTGTGTCTCTCTGTCTTTCTTTTTCTCTATCTATATCGCTCTCTGTCTCTCTCTGTGTCTTTTTTTGTCTCTCTCTGTCTCTCTCTGTCTCTCTCTGTCTCTCTTAGTCTCTCTCTGTGTCTTTCATTGTCTCTCTCTGTCTCTCTCTGTCTTTCGGTGTCTCTCTCTCTGTCTCTCTCTGTCTCACTCTCTGTCTCTCTCTGTCTCTATCTCTGTCTCTCTCTGTCTCTCTCTGTCTGTCTCTGTCTGTCTATGTCTATCCCTGTCTCTCTCTGTGTCTCTCTGTGTCTCTCTCTGTGTCTCTCTGTGTCTCTCTGTCTCTCTCTGTGTCTCTCTCTGTCTCTCTCTGTCTCTATCTCTGTCTCTCTCTGTCTCTCTCTGTCTCTCTCAATGTATCTCTCTGTCTCTCTATGTCTCTCTCTGTGTCTTTCTTTGTCTCTCTCTGTCTCTCTCTTTCTGTGTCTCACTCTGTCTCTCTCTGTCTCTCTCTCTGTCTCTGTCTCTGTCTCTCTCTCTGTCTCTCTCTGTCTCTCTCTCTAACTCTGTCTCTCTCTGTATTTCTCACTCTGTCTCTGTCTCTCTCTGTCCCTCTCTCTGTCTCTCTCTGTCTCTATCTCTGTCTCTCTCTGACTCTCTCTGTCTCTCTCTTTCTCTCTGTCTCTCTCTGTCTCTCTTTGTCTCTCTGTCTGTATCTCTCTGTCTCTCTCTGTCTCTCTCTCTCAGTGTCTCCCTCTGTCTTTCTTTGTCTCTATGTCTGATTCTCTCTGTCTCTCTTGTGTCTTTCTTTGTCTCTTCTATGTCTCTCTCTGTCTCTCTCTCTGTCTCCCTCAGTCTCTCTCTGTGTCTCTCTCTGTCTTTCTCTGTCTCTATCTCTGTCTCTCTGTCTCTCTCTGTCTCTCTCTGTCCTTCTGTATCTTTCTGTCTCTCTCTGTCTCTCTCTCTGTATCTCTCTGTCTCTCTCTGTCTCTCTCTGTGTCTTTCTTTGTCTCTCTCTGTCTCTCTCTGTCTCTTTGTGTCTCTCTCTATCTCTCTCTGTCTCTCTCTGTCTCTATCTCTGTCTCTCTCTGTCTCTCTCTGTCTGTCTCTGTCTCTCTGTGTCTCTCTCTCTGTCTCTCTCTGTGTCTCTCTCTGTGTGTCTCTGTCTCTCTCTGTTTCTCTCTCTGTCTCTCTCTGTCTCTAACTCTGTCTCTCTCTGTCTCTCTGACTCTCTCTGTATCTCTCTGTCTCCCTCTGTCTCTCTCTGTGTTTTTCTTTGTCTCTCTCTGTCTTTCTCTGTCTCTCTCTCTGTCTCTCTCTGTCTCTCTCTGTCTCTCTGTGTTTTTCTTTGTCTCTCTCTGTCTCTCTCTGTGTCTCTTTCTGTCTCACTCTGTCTCTCTCTGTCTCTCTCTCTGTCTCTCTCTGTCTCTCTCTCTCTTTCTCACTCTGTGTATCTCTGTCTCTCTGTGTGTCTCTCTCTGTCTCACTCTGTCTTTCTCTGTCTCTCTCTGTCTCTCTCTCTGTCTCTCTGTCTCTCTTTGTCTCTCTCTGTCTCTATCTCTGTCTCTCTCTGTCTCTCTCTGTCTCTCTCTGTCTGTCTCTGTCTCTCTGTGTGTCTCTCTCTGTGTCTCTCTGTGTCTCTCTCTGTGTCTCTCTCTGTCTCTCTGTCTCTCTCAATGTATCTCTCTGTCTCTCTATGTCTCTCTCTGTCTTTCTTTGTCTCTCTCTGTCTCTCTCTGTCTCTCTATGTGACTGTCAGTGGCCCCACACAGCCTCACATATACTTCTAAAAATTTAAAGAAGGGTGTGGCCACTCTAAAAGCTCAACAATTAACAGCATTGTCTCCTCTTCCAGAGTACCTGGGATCAACTACCAGCAACTATATGGTGGCCCATCTCCAGTTCCAGGGGATCAGACAGACAGACATACAGACAGTGATAAAAATGGCAGGCCTGCCTGGTCTTTCTTTCTTTCTTATCCTTTTTAAAAAATGTTTATTTATATATTTATTTATGTATTTATTAGATATAAGTACACTGTAGCTGTCTTCAGACACTCCAGAAGAGGGTGTCAGATTCTGGAGAATCTAAATCCCTCTTATGGTCTGCATATGATGTACATAAACACAGCCTCACATATACTTCTAAAAATTTAAAGATGTGTGGGGCCACTGAGAGGGCTCAACAATTAACAGCATTGTCTCCTCTTTCAGAGAACCTGGGATCAACTACCAGCAACTTTATGGTAGCCCATCTCCAGTTCCAGGGGATCAGACAGACAGACAGACAGACAGACAGAGATAAGGATGGCAGGCCTGCCTGGTCTTACTTTCTATCTTATCCTTTTTAAAAAATGTTTATTTATTTATTTATTTACTTATGTATTTATTATATATAAGTACACTGTAGCTGTCTTCAGTCACTCCAGTAGAGGGTGTCAGATTCTGGAGAATCTAAATCCTCTTATAATCTGAATATGATGTACATAAACACAGCCTCACTTATACTTCTAAATATTTAAAGAAGTGTGGGGCCATTGAAAGGGCTCAACAATTAACAGCATTGTCTCCTCTTCCAGAGTACATGGGATCAACTAACAGCAACTATATGGTGGCCCATCTCCAGTTCCAGGGGATCAGACAGACAGACATACAGACAGTGATAAGGATGGCAGGCCTGCCTGGTCTTTCTTTCTTTCTTATCCTTTTTAAAAAAATGTTTATTTATATATTTATTTATGTATTTATTAGATATAAGTACACTGTAGCTGTCTTCAGACACTCCAGAAGAGGGTGTCAGATTCTGGAGAATCTAAATCCCTCTTATGGACTGCATATGATGTACATAAACACAGCCTCACATATACTTCTAAAAATTTAAAGATGTGTGGGGCCACTGAGAGGGCTCAACAATTAACAGCATTGTCTCCTCTTTCAGGGAACCTGGGATAAACTACCAGCACCTTATGGTGGCCCATCTCCAGTTCCAAGGGATCAGACAGACAGACAGACAGAGAGACAGAGATAAATATGGCAGGCCTGACTGGTCTTTCTTTATTTCTTATACTTTTTTAAAAATGTTTATTTATTCATTTATTTATTTATTTATTTATTTATTAGATATAAGTACACTGTAGCCGTCTTCAGACACTCCAGAAGATGGTGTCAGATTCTGGAGAATCTAAATCCCTCTTATGGTCTGAATATGATGTACATAAACACAGCCTCACATATACTTCTAAAAATTAAAAATGGGTGGGGCCACTGAAAGGGCTCAACAATTAACAGCATTGTCTCCTCTTCCAGAGAACCTCGGATCAACTACCAGCACCTACAAGGTGGCCCATCTCCAGTTCCAGGGGATCAGACAGACAGACAGACAGGCAGAGATAAAGATGGCAGGCCTGCCTGGTCTTTCTTTCTTTCTTATCCTTTTTAAAAAATATTTATTTATTTATTTATTTATTTATTTATTTATTTATTTATGTATTTCTTAGATATAAGTACACTGTAGTTTTCTTTAGACACTCCAGAGGAGGGTGTCAGATTCTGGAGAATGTAAATCCCTCTTATGGTCTGCATATGATGTACATAAACACAGCCTCACATATACTGAGCTGTGGTGTCACAGGCCAACTGCTGGAATTTCTGAGTACCACCTAGATAGAGAAAAGCTATGCTGTGGTTGCTTAATTTATGTATTTTATTATTTCTATTTGTTGTTTTGTTTTGTTTTATTTGTTTTTAGAGAAGTCCTCTGTCTGTAGCTCTGGCTGACGCAGGACTGCCTACTTGTGTTAATTAGGGTTTCACAGCTGAGAACAGACACCAAGAGCAAGGTAAGGCTTAGAAAACCCTACATTCAGTGGTGGCTCAAGCTCTTAATGAGAGCACTCTGTAGGCAGAGGCAGTCAGTTTCTGAGTTCGAGGCCACCCTGGTGAAAGACAGGGCTAGGGTAGGGGCTAGGGTGAGGAAAGGAAGAAAGGAAAGAAGGAAAGAAAGAAAGGAAAGAAGAAAAGAAAGAAAGAAAAAGTTTTTATAAAAGTTTTATAAAAAGTGTTAAAGTTTTTAAAAATTAAAAAAAAAAATACCAGATCACCATCACACAGCATTGGCTGTCTTCAGGTGTATCCTTTCAGCCTCCAAAACAAAAAACAATGGCTGGTTGTCTTCAGGTGTATCCTATTCTCGAGTCTTATTTCCAACCTTAGAGCTGGGCTGAGATGCCTCATTATGTAATTGCAAACCTTTCTTGGTTTGTCTTTTCCATTTCTAAGACTAACAGGCCTTTTTCTATTTATTGAATATGCTCATGACTGTCCTTTAGATATAGTAAATATAACTGTTGCTTATAAAACTTGTTTTCTAGGAATTTTTAAAGGGCAATGGCAGAGTTTATTTATAAAAAAATATTTTGCATTTATTTATTTGTGTGAGTGATGAAGCTCAGGTCTTCAAACTTGTCAGGAGGTATGATTACCTCCCCTCTCTCTCAACCCCTCTCTCTCCTCTCTCAATGATTGTGTAAGAATGTTTTGCATGTGTATGCTGTGCCCACAGACTCCAGAACAGAGTATTAGATCCCCTGGAACTGGAGATGGGCCACCATATATAATACTGGTAATTGAGCCCAGGTTCTCTGGAAGAGGAGACAATGCTCTTAATTGTTGAGCCCTCTCTGTAGCCACATCTTTCTTTTTCTTTTTTTTTTTTTTGAGTATATGTGAGGCTGTGTTTATATACATCATATGCAGACAATAAGAATGATTTAGATTCTTCAGAATCTGACACCCTCTTCTGGACTGTCTGAAGATAGCTACAGCATACTTAAATATAATAAATAAATAAATCTTTAAAAAAAAAGGAAAAGTAAAAAAGAAAGAACAGGCCTGCCATATGCATGTTCATAGAGGAAAATGGAAGAGACCCCAATCTAACCTCAGCAGGGTGCTTCCTTCTGGATGGTAGCTCACAGTTTCATCCCAGCAAGACAGGCAAATCACTGAGTTCAAGGACAGTAAGGTTCAGGACAGCCAAGGTTAGGAAGGAAAAGGGTCTATGTTGAGAATACAAACCGACAAAACAACAACTAGGAAAAAGAAGTGACAGTGTAACTTGGGGTAGGGTACCAACAAGAGAAAGCTTTCTGTTACCACTTACAAACACCAGTAGCCTTGCACCCTTCTGCCCAGGTCCCTGCCTTCCTTTCTAGGAATTCTAAGGATGCCAGGGTGTGGGGGAATCCAGATTAACTTTTTAAAAACAAAGACTTGGTCTTTGATGTCTATAGGAAGCCCTTCTCAGTGCCTTTAACTACCACTGAACTTTCAGGGCTGTGACTCAACTGTAACAAGGAACAGGGCTAAGAACCTGCAGCCTTTGAAAACAACTATTTTTTTAAAGTGGGGGACACAAATCAGCAGTAGAACCCCTCAGGTTCAGCCATAATACTTGTTAGGGAAAGAGCCTCAATGTCCGGAGCTGAGGTCTCATGGGTGAACTGCTTCAAGCTCTGAGTATCATTGAAAGAAAAAAAGATATCATGTGGTTGCTTAATTTATTTATTTTATTATTTCTATTTTTTGTTTTCTTTTGTTTTGTTTTAGCAAAGGCCTCAATCTGTAGCTATGGCTGACCTAGGACAGACTACATGTGTTAATTAGGGTTTCACAGCTGAGAAACAGACCATACCTATGTAAGACTTAGAAAACCCAACAGTCAGTGGTGGCTCCAGCTCTTAATGAGAGCACTCTGGAGGCAGAGGCAGTCAGTTTCTGAGTTCGAGGCCAGCCTGGTTAAAGACAGGGATAGGCAGGGCTAGGCAAGGCAGGGCTGGGCTAGGCTAGGCTAGGCAAGGGGCTGGGCTAGTCAAGGCAAGGGACTAGGCTAGGCTACTCAAGGGGCTAGGCAAGACAGACAGACAGACAGAGAGAAAGACAGACAAGGATGGCAGGCCTGCCTGGTTTTTCTTTCTTTCTTATCCCTTTTAAAAAATGTTTGTTTATTTATTTATTCATTTATTTATTTATGTATTTATTAGATATACTTACACTGTAGCTGTCTTCAGACACTCCAGAAGAGGGTGTCAGATTCTGGAGAATCTATATCCCTCTTATGGTCTGCATATGATGTACATACACACAGCCTCACATTTACATCTAAAAATTTAAAGATGTGTTGGTCCAATGAAAGGGATCAACAATTAACAGCATTGTCTCCTCTTATAGAGAACCTGGGATCAAGTACCAGCAACTATATGGTGGCCCATCTCCAGTTACAGGGGTTCAGACAGACAGACAGACATACAGACAGATAGAGTTAAGGATGGCAGGCCTACCTTGTCTTTCCTTCTTTCTTATCCTTTTAAAAAATGTTTATTAATTTAAGTATGTATTTATTAGATATAAGTACACTGTAGCTGCTTTCAGACACTCCAGAAGAGGGTGTCAGATTCTGGAGAATCTAAATCCCTCTTATGGTCTGCATATGATGTACATAAACACAGCCTCACATATACTTCTAAAAATTTAAAGATGGGTGGGGCCACTGAAAGGGCTCAACAATTAACAGCACTGACTCCTCTTCCAGAGAACCTGGGATCAACTACGAGCAACTATATGGTGGCCCATCTCCCGTTCCAGGGGATCAGGCAGACAAAGAGACAGACAGACAAGGGTGGCAGGCCTCCCTGGCATTTCTTTCTTTCTTATCCTTTTTAAAAAATGTTTATTTATTTATTTATGTATTTATTAGATATAAGTACACCGTAGCTGTCTTCAGACACTCCAGAAGAGGGTGTCAGATTCGGGAGAATATAAATCCCTCTTATGGTCTGCATATGATGGACATAAACACAGATTCACATACACTTCTAAAAATTTAAGATGGGTGGGCCCACTGAAAGGGCTCAACAATTAACAGCATTGTCTCTTCTTCCAGAGAACCTGGGATCAACTACCAGCAACTATATGGTGGCCCATCTCCAGTTCCAGGGGATCAGACAGATAGACAGACAGAGATAAAAAGGGCAGGTCTGCCTGGTTTTTCTTTCTTTCTTATCCTTTTAAAATAATGTTTATATATTTATTTATTTATTTATTTATGTATTTATTAGATATAAGTACATTGTAGTTGTCTTTAGACACTCCAGAAGAGGGTGTCAGATTCTGGAGAATCTAAATCCCTCTTATGGTCTGCATATGATGTACATAAACACAGCCTAACATATACTTCTAAAAATTTAAAGATAGGTGGAGCCACTGAAAGGGCTCAACAATTAACAGCATTGTCTCTTCTTCCAGAGAACCTGGGATCAACTAACAGCAACTATATAGTGGCCCATCTCCAGTTCCAATGGATCAGACAGACAGACAGACTGACAGAGGTAAGGATGGAGGCCTGCCTGGTCTTTCTTTCTTTCTTATACTTTTAAAAAAATGTTTATTTATTTATTTATTTATTTATTTATTAGATATAAGTACACTGTAGCTGTCTTCAGACACTCTAGAAGAGGGTGTCATCTTCTGGAGTATCTAAATCCCTCTTATGGTCTGCATATGATGTACATAAACACAGCCTCACCTATACTTCTAAAAATTTAAAGATGGGTGGGCCCACTGAAAGGGCTCAACAATTAACACCATTGTCTACTCTTCCAGAGAACGTGGGATCAACTACCAGCAACTATGTGGTGGCCCATCTCAAGTTGCAGGGCATCAGAGAGACAGACAGACAGACAGAGATAAGGATGGCAGGCCTGCCTGATTTATCTTTCTTTCTTATCTTTTTAAAAAATGTTTATTAATTAATTAATTTATTTATTTATTTATTTATTTATTAGATATAAGTACACTGTAGCTGTCTTAAGACTCTCCAGAAAAGGGTGTCAGATTCTGGAGAATCTAAATCCCTCTTATGGTCTGCATATGATGTACATAAACACAGCCTCACATATACTTCTAAAAATTTAAAGACGGTTGGGGCCACTGAAAGGGCTCAACAATTAACAGCATTGTCTCCTCTTCCAGAGGACCTGGGATCAACTACCAGCAACTATATTGTGGCCCATCTCCAGTTCCAGGCGATCAGACAGACATACATACAGACAGACAGACAAGGATTGCAGGCCTGCCTGGTTTTTCTTTCTTTCTTATACATTTTAAAAATGTTTATTTATTTATATATATATATTTATTAGATATAAGTACACTGTAGCTGTCTTCAGACACTCCAGAAGAGGGTGTCATATTCTGGAGAATCTAAATCCCTCTTATGTTCTGCATATGATGTACATAAACACAGCTTCACATATATTTCTAAAAATTTGAAGAAGGGTGGGACCACTCTAAAAGCTCAACAATTAACAGCATTGTATCCTCTTCCAGAGTTTCTGGGATCAACTACCAGCAACTATATGGTGGCCCATCTCCAGTTCCAGGGGATCAGACAGACAGACAGACAGACAGTGATAAGGATGGCAGGCCTGCCTGGTCTTTCATTCTTTTTTATCCTTTTTAAAAAAAATGTTTATTTATATATTTATTTATGTATTTATTAGATATATGTACACTGTAGCTGCTTTCAGACACTCCAGAAGAGGGTGTCAGATTCTGGAGAATCTAAATCCCTCTTATGGTCTGCATATGATGTACATAAACACAGCCTCACATATACTTCTAAAAATTTAAAGAAGGGTGGGGCCACTCTAAAAGCTCAACAATTAACAGCATTGTCTCCTCTTCCAGAGTACCTGGGATCAACTACCAGCAACTATATGGTGGCCCATCTCCAGTTCCTGGGGATCAGACAGACAGACATACAGACAGTGATAAGGATGGCAGGCCTGCCTGGTCTTTCTTTCTTTCTTATCCTTTTTAAAAAAATGTTTATTTATATATTTATTTATGTATTTATTAGATATATGTACACTGTAGCTGTCTTCAGACACTCCAGAAGTGAGTGTCAGATTCTGGAGAATCTAATTCCCTCTTATGGTCTGCATATTCGGTACATAAACACAGCCTCGCATATACTTATAAAAATTTAAAGATGGGTGGGTCCACTGAGAGGGCTCAACAATTAACAGCATTGTCTCCTCTTTCAGAGAACCTGGGATAAACTACCAGCACCTTATGGTGGCCCATCTCCAGTTCCAGAGGATCAGACAGACTTACAGACAGAGAGACAGAGATATGGATGGCAGGCCTGCCTGGTCTTTCTTTATTTCTTATACTTTTTAAAAAATGTTTATTTATTTATTTATTTATTTATTTATCTATGTATGTATTAGATATAAGTACTCTGTAGCTGTCTTCAGACATTCCAGAAGAGGGTGTCAGATTCTAGAGAATCTAAATTCCTCTTATGGTCTGAATATGATGTACATAAACACAGCCTCACATATACTTCTAAAAATTATAAATAGGTGGGGCCACTGAAAGGACTCAACAATTAACAGCATTGTCTCCTCTTCCAGAGAACCTGGAATCAACTACCAGCACCTAAAAGGTGGCCCATCTCCAGTTCCAGGGGATCAGACAGACAGACAGACAGACAGAGATAAGGAGGGCAGGCATGCCTGGTTTTTCTTTCTTTCTTATCCTTTTAAAATAATGTTTGTTTATTTATTTATTTATTTATTTATTTATTTATTTATGTATTTATTAGATATAAGTACACTGTAGTTGTCTTCAGACACTCCAGAAGAGGGTGTCAGATTCTGGAGAATCAAAATCCCTCTTATGGTCTACATATGATATACGTAAACACAGCCTAACATATACTTCTAAAAATTTAAAGATAGGTGGAGCCACTGAAAGGGCTCAACAATTAACAGCATTGTCTCTTCTTCCAGAGAACCTGGGATCAACTAACAGCAACTATATGGTGGCCCATCTCCAGTTCCAAGGGATCAGACAGACAGACTGACAGAGGTAAGGATGGAGGCCTGCGTGGTCTTTCTTTCTTTCTTATACTTTTAAAATAATGTTTATTTATTTATTTATTTATTTATTTATTTATTTATTTATTTATTTATTTATTTATTAGATATAAGTACACTGTAGCTGTCTTCAGACACTCTAGAAGAGGGTGTCATCTTTTGGAGAATCTAAATCGCTCTTATGGTCTGCATATGATGTACATAAACACAGCCTCATATATACTTCTAAAAATTTAAAGATGGGTGGGCCCACTGAAAGGGCTCAACAATTAACACCATTGTCTCCTCTTCCAGAGAACGTGGGATCAACTACCAGCAACTATGTGGTGGCCCATCTCAAGTTGCAGGGGATCAGACAGACAGACAGACAGACAGAGATAAGGATGGCAGGCCTGCCTGGTCTTTCATTCTTTCTTATCCTTTTTTAAAAAAAGTTTATTTATATATTTATTTATGTATTTATTAGATATAAGTACACTGTAGCTGTCTTCAGACTCTCCAGAAGAGGGTGTCAGATTCTGGAGAATCTATATCCCTCTTATAGTCTGCATATGATGTACATAAACACAGCCTCACATATACTTCTAAAAATTTAAAGATGGTTGGGGCCACTGAAAAAGCTCAACAATTAACAGCATTGTCTCCTCTTCCAGAGGACCTGGGATCAACTACCAGCAAATATATTGTGGCCCATCTCCAGTTCCAGGGGATCAGACAGACATACATACAGACAGACAGACAAGGATTGCAGGCCTGCCTGGTTTTTCTTTCTTCTTATACATTTTAAAAATGTTTATTTATTTATATATATATTTATTAGATATAAGTACATTGTAGCTGTCTTCAGACACTTCAGAAGAGGGTGTCATATTCTGGAGAATCTAAATCCCTCTTATGGACTGCATATGATGTACATAAACACAGCCTCACATATACTTCTAAAAATTTAAAGAAGTGTGGGGCCACTCTAAAAGCTCAACAATTAACAGCATTGTCTCCTCTTCCAGAGTACCTGGGATCAACTACCAGCAACTATATGGTGGCCCATCTCCAGTTCCAGAGGATCAGACAGACAGACATACAGACAGTGATAAGGATGGCAGGCCTGCCTGGTCTTTCTTTCTTTCTTATCCTTTTAAAAAAATGTTTATTTATATATTTATTTATGTATTTATTAGATATAAGTACACTGTAGCTGTCTTCAGACACTCCAGAAGAGGGTGTCAGATTCTGGAGAATCTAAATCCCTCTTATGGTCTGCATATGATGTACATAAACACAGCCTCACATATACTTCTAAAAAATTAAAGATGTGTGGGGCCACTGAGAGGGCTCAACAATTAACAGCATTGTCTCCTCTTTCAGAGAACCTGGGATAAACTACCAGCACCTTATGGTGGCCCATCTCCAGTTCCAGTGGATCAGACAGACAGACAGACAGAGAGACAGAGATAAGGATGGCAGGTCTGCCTGGTCTTTCTTTATTTCTTATACTTTTTAAAAAATGTTTATTTATTTATTTATTTATTTATTTATTTATTAGATATAAGTACACTGTAGCCGTCTTCAGACACTCCAGAAGAGGGTGTCAGATTCTGGAGAATCTAAATCCCTCTTATGGTCTGAATATGATGTACATAAACACAGCCTCACATATACTTCTAAAAATTAAAAATAGGTGGGGCCACTGAAAGGACTCAACAATTAACAGCATTGTCTCCTCTTCCAGAGAACCTGGGAACAAATACCAGCACCTAAAAGGTGGCCCATCTCCAGTTCCAGGGGATCAGACAGACAGACAGACAGACAGTGATAAGGATGGCAGGCCTGCCTGGTCTTTCTTTCTTTCTCATTCTTTTTTTAAAAAAATGTTTATTTATTTATTTATTTATTTATTTATTATTAGATATAAGTACACTGTAGCTGTTCAGACACTCCAGAAGAGGGTGTCAGATTCTGGAGAATCTAAATCACTCTTATGGTCTGCATATGATGTACATAAACACAGCCTCACATATACTTCTAAAAATTTAAAGAAGGGTGGGGCCACTCTAAAAGCTCAACAATTAACAGCATTGTCTCCTCTTCCAGAGTACCTGGGATCAACTACCAGCAACTATAAGGTGGCCCATCTCCAGTTCCAGGGGATCAGACAGACAGACATACAGACAGTGATAAGGATGGCAGGCCTGCCTGGTCATTCTTTCTTTCTTATCCTTTTCAAAAAATGTTTATTTATATATTTATTTATGTATTTATTAGATATAAGTACACTGTAGCTGTCTTCAGACACTCCAGAAGAGGGTGTCAGATTCTGGAGAATCTAAATCCCTCTTATGGTCTGCATATGATGTACATAAACACAGCCTCACATATACTTCTAAAATTTTAAAGATGTGTGGGACCACTGAGAGGGCTCAACAATTAACAGCATTGTCTCCTCTTTCAGAGAATCTGGGATAAACTACCAGCACCTTATGGTGGCCCATCTCCAGTTACAGTGGATCAGACAGACAGACAGACAGACAGAGAGACAGAGATAAGGATGGCAGGCCTGCCTGGTCTTTCTTTATTTCTTATACTTTTTAAAAAATGTTAATTAATTAATTAATTTATTTATTTATTTATTTATGTATTTATTAGATATAAGTACACTGTCGCCGTCTTCAGACACTCCAGAAGAGGGTGTCAGATTCTAGAGAATCTAAATCCCTCTTATGGTCTGAATATGATGTACTTAAACACAGCCTCACATATACTTCTAATAATTATAAATAGGTGGGGCCACTGAAAGGACTCAACAATTAACAGCATTGTCTCCTCTTCCAGAGGACCTGGGATCAACTACCAGCACCTAAAAGGTGGCCCATCTCCAGTTCCAGGGGATCAGACAGACAGACAGACAGACAGTGATAAGGATGGCAGGCCTGCCTGGTCTTTCTTTGTTTCTTATCCTTTTTTTAAAAAATTGTTTATTTATTTATTTATTTATTTATTTATTATTAGATATAAGTACACTGTAGCTGTTCAGACACTCCAGAAGAGGGTGTCATATTCTGGAGAATCTAAATCCCTCTTATGGTCTGCATATGATGTACATAAACACAGCCTCACATATACTTCTAAAAATTTAAAGAAGGGTGGGGCCACTCTAAAAGCTCAACAATTAACAGCATCGTCTCCTCTTCCAGAGTACCTGGAATCAACTACCAGCAACTATATGGTGGCCCATCTCCAGTTCCAGGGGATCAGACAGACAGACATACAGACAGTGATAAGGATGGCAGGCCTGCCTGGTCTTTCTTTCTGTCTTATCCTTTTAAAAAAAATGTTTATTTATATATTTATTTATGTATTTATTAGATATATGTACACTGTAGCTGCTTTCAGACACTCCAGAAGAGGGTGTCATATTCTGGAGAATCTAAATCCCTCTTATGGTCTGCATATGATGTACATAAACACAGCCTCGCATATACTTCTAAAAATTTAAAGATGTGTGGGGCCACTGAGAGGGCTCAACAATTAACAGCATTGTCTCCTCTTTCAGAGAACCTGGGATAAACTACCAGCACCTTATGGTGGCCCATCTCCAGTTCCAGGGGATTAGACAGACAGACAGATAGACAGAAAGACAGAGATAAGGATGGCAGGCCTGCCTGGTCTTTCTTTATTTCTTATACTTTTTAAAATATGTTTATTTATTTATTTATTTATTTATTTATTTATTTATTTATTAGATATAAGTACACTGTAGCCGTCTTCAGACACTCCAGAAGAGGGTGTCAGATTCTAGAGAATCTAAATCCCTCTTATGGTCTGAATATGATGTACATAAATACAGCCTCACATATATTTCTAAAAATTATAAATAGGTGGGGCCACTGAAAGGACTCAACAATTAACAGCATTGTCTCCTCTTCCAGAGAACCTGGGATCAACTACCAGCACCTAAAAGGTGGCCCATCTCCAGTTCCAGGGGATCAGACAGACAGACAGACAGGCAGTGATAAGGATGGCAGGCCTTCCTGGTCTTTCTTTCTTTCTTATCCATTTTTTAAAAAAATGTTTGTTTATTTATTTATTTATTTATTTATTTATTTATTATTAGATATAAGTACACTTTAGCTGTTCAGACACTCCAGAAGAGGGTGTCAGATTCTGGAGAATCTAAATCCCTCTTATGGTCTGCATATGATGTACATAAACACAGCCTCACACATACTTCTAAAAATTTAAAGAAGGGTGGGGCCACTCTAAAAGCTCAACAATTAACAGCATTGTCTCCTCTTCCAGAGTACCTGGGATCAACTACCAGCAACTATATGGTGGCCCATCTCCAATTCCAGGGGATCAGACAGACAGACATACAGACAGTGATAAGGATGGCAGGCCTGCCTGGTCTTTCTTTCTGTCTTATCCTTTTTAAAAAAATGTTTATTTATATATTTATTTATGTATTTATTAAATATATGTACACTGTAGCTGCTTTCAGACACTCCAGAAGAGGGTGTCAGATTCTGGAGAATCTAAATCCCTCTTATGGTCTGCATATGATGTACATTAACACAGCCTCATATATACTTCTAAAAATTTAAAGAAGGGTGGGGCCACTGAGAGGGCTCAACAATTAACAGCATTGTCTCCTCTTCCAGAGAACCTGGGATAAACTACCAGCACCTTATGGTGGCCCATCCCCAGTTCCAGAGGATCAGACAGACAGACAGACAGACAGAGAGACAGAGATGAGGATGGCAGGCCTGCCTGGTCTTTCTTTATTTCTTATACATTTTAAAAACTGTTTATTTATTTATTTATTTATTTATTTATTTATTTATTTATGTATTTATTAGATATAAGTACACTGTAGCCGTCTTCAGACACTCCATAAGAGGGTGTCAGATTCTAGAGAATCTAAATCCCTCTTATGGTCTGAATATGATGTACATAAACACAGCCTCATATATACTTCTAAAAATTATAAATAGGTGGGGCCACTGAAAGGACTCAACAATTAACAGCATTGTCTCCACTTCCAGAGAACCAGGGATCAACTACCAGCACCTAAAACGTGGCCCATCTCCAGTTCCAGGGGTTCAGACAGACAGACAGACAGACAGTGATAAGGATGGCAGGCCTGCCTGGTCTTTCTTTCTTTCTTATCCTTTTTTCAAAAAAATATTTGTTTATTTATTTATTTATTTATTTATTTATTTATTTATTAATTTATTATTAGATATAAGTACACTGTAGCTGTTCAGACACTCCAGAAGAGGGTGTCAGATTCTGGAGAATCTAAATCCCTCTTATGGTCTGCATATGATGTACATAAACACAGCCTCATATATACTTCTAAAAATTTAAAGAAGGGTGGGGCCACTCTAAAAGCTCAACAATTAACAGCATTGTCTCCTCTTCCAGAGTACCTGGGATCAACTACCAGCAACTATAAGGTGGCCCATCTCCAGTTCCAGGGGATCAGACAGACAGACATACAGACAGTGATAAGGATGGCAGGCCTGCCTGGTCATTCTTTCTTTCTTATCCTTTTCAAAAAATGTTTATTTATATATTTATTTATGTATTTATTAGATATAAGTACACTGTAGCTGTCTTCAGACACTCCAGAAGAGGGTGTCAGATTCTGGAGAATCTAAATCCCTCTTATGGTCTGCATATGATGTACATAAACACAGCCTCACATATACTTCTAAAATTTTAAAGATGTGTGGGACCACTGAGAGGGCTCAACAATTAACAGCATTGTCTCCTCTTTCAGAGAATCTGGGATAAACTACCAGCACCTTATGGTGGCCCATCTCCAGTTCCAGTGGATCAGACAGACAGACAGACAGACAGAGAGACAGAGATAAGGATGGCAGGCCTGCCTGGTCTTTCTTTATTTCTTATACTTTTTAAAAAATGTTAATTAATTAATTAATTTATTTATTTATTTATGTATTTATTAGATATAAGTACACTGTCGCCGTCTTCAGACACTCCAGAAGAGGGTGTCAGATTCTAGAGAATCTAAATCCCTCTTATGGTCTGAATATGATGTACTTAAACACAGCCTCACATATACTTCTAATAATTATAAATAGTTGGGGCCACTGAAAGGACTCAACAATTAACAGCATTGTCTCCTCTTCCAGAGAACCTGGGATCAACTACCAGCACCTAAAAGGTGGCCCATCTCCAGTTCCAGGGGATCAGACAGACAGACAGATAGACAGTGATAAGGATGGCAGGCCTGCCTGGTCTTTCTTTGTTTCTTATCCTTTTTTTAAAAAATTGTTTATTTATTTATTTATTTATTTATTATTAGATATAAGTACACTGTAGCTGTTCAGACACTCCAGAAGAGGGTGTCATATTCTGGAGAATCTAAATCCCTCTTATGGTCTGCATATGATGTACATAAACACAGCCTCACATATACTTCTAAAAATTTAAAGAAGGGTGGGGCCACTCTAAAAGCTCAACAATTAACAGCATCGTCTCCTCTTCCAGAGTACCTGGAATCAACTACCAGCAACTATATGGTGGCCCATCTCCAGTTCCAGGGGATCAGACAGACAGACAGACAGACAGTGATAAGGATGGCAGGCCTGCCTGGTCTTTCTTTCTGTCTTATCCTTTTAAAAAAATGTTTATTTATATATTTATTTATGTATTTATTAGATATATGTACACTGTAGCTGCTTTCAGACACTCCAGAAGAGGGTGTCATATTCTGGAGAATCTAAATCCCTCTTATGGTCTGCATATGATGTACATAAACACAGCCTCGCATATACTTCTAAAAATTTAAAGATGTGTGGGGCCACTGAGAGGGCTCAACAATTAACAGCATTGTCTCCTCTTTCAGAGAACCTGGGATAAACTACCAGCACCTTATGGTGGCCCATCTCCAGTTCCAGGGGATTAGACAGACAGACAGATAGACAGAAAGACAGAGATAAGGATGGCAGGCCTGCCTGGTCTTTCTTTATTTCTTATACTTTTTAAAATATGTTTATTTATTTATTTATTTATTTATTTATTTATTTATTAGATATAAGTACACTGTAGCCGTCTTCAGACACTCCAGAAGAGGGTGTCAGATTCTAGAGAATCTAAATCCCTCTTATGGTCTGAATATGATGTACATAAATACAGCCTCACATATATTTCTAAAAATTATAAATAGGTGGGGCCACTGAAAGGACTCAACAATTAACAGCATTGTCTCCTCTTCCAGAGAACCTGGGATCAACTACCAGCACCTAAAAGGTGGCCCATCTCCAGTTCCAGGGGATCAGACAGACAGACAGACAGGCAGTGATAAGGATGGCAGGCCTTCCTGGTCTTTCTTTCTTTCTTATCCATTTTTTAAAAAAATGTTTGTTTATTTATTTATTTATTTATTTATTTATTTATTATTAGATATAAGTACACTTTAGCTGTTCAGACACTCCAGAAGAGGGTGTCAGATTCTGGAGAATCTAAATCCCTCTTATGGTCTGCATATGATGTACATAAACACAGCCTCACACATACTTCTAAAAATTTAAAGAAGGGTGGGGCCACTCTAAAAGCTCAACAATTAACAGCATTGTCTCCTCTTCCAGAGTACCTGGGATCAACTACCAGCAACTATATGGTGGCCCATCTCCAATTCCAGGGGATCAGACAGACAGACATACAGACAGTGATAAGGATGGCAGGCCTGCCTGGTCTTTCTTTCTGTCTTATCCTTTTTAAAAAAATGTTTATTTATATATTTATTTATGTATTTATTAAATATATGTACACTGTAGCTGCTTTCAGACACTCCAGAAGAGGGTGTCAGATTCTGGAGAATCTAAATCCCTCTTATGGTCTGCATATGATGTACATTAACACAGCCTCATATATACTTCTAAAAATTTAAAGAAGGGTGGGGCCACTGAGAGGGCTCAACAATTAACAGCATTGTCTCCTCTTCCAGAGAACCTGGGATAAACTACCAGCACCTTATGGTGGCCCATCCCCAGTTCCAGAGGATCAGACAGACAGACAGACAGACAGAGAGACAGAGATGAGGATGGCAGGCCTGCCTGGTCTTTCTTTATTTCTTATACATTTTAAAAACTGTTTATTTATTTATTTATTTATTTATTTATTTATTTATTTATTTATGTATTTATTAGATATAAGTACACTGTAGCCGTCTTCAGACACTCCATAAGAGGGTGTCAGATTCTAGAGAATCTAAATCCCTCTTATGGTCTGAATATGATGTACATAAACACAGCCTCATATATACTTCTAAAAATTATAAATAGGTGGGGCCACTGAAAGGACTCAACAATTAACAGCATTGTCTCCACTTCCAGAGAACCAGGGATCAACTACCAGCACCTAAAACGTGGCCCATCTCCAGTTCCAGGGGATCAGACAGACAGACAGACAGACAGTGATAAGGATGGCAGGCCTGCCTGGTCTTTCTTTCTTTCTTATCCTTTTTTCAAAAAAATATTTGTTTATTTATTTATTTATTTATTTATTTATTTATTTATTTATTTATTATTAGATATAAGTACACTGTAGCTGTCTTAAGACTCTCCAGAAAAGGGTGTCAGATTCTGGAGAATCTAAATCCCTCTTATGGTCTGCATATGATGTACATAAACACAGCCTCACATATACTTCTAAAAATTTAAAGACGGTTGGGGCCACTGAAAGGGCTCAACAATTAACAGCATTGTCTCCTCTTCCAGAGGACCTGGGATCAACTACCAGCAACTATATTGTGGCCCATCTCCAGTTCCAGGCGATCAGACAGACATACATACAGACAGACAGACAAGGATTGCAGGCCTGCCTGGTTTTTCTTTCTTTCTTATACATTTTAAAAATGTTTATTTATTTATATATATATATTTATTAGATATAAGTACACTGTAGCTGTCTTCAGACACTCCAGAAGAGGGTGTCATATTCTGGAGAATCTAAATCCCTCTTATGTTCTGCATATGATGTACATAAACACAGCTTCACATATATTTCTAAAAATTTGAAGAAGGGTGGGACCACTCTAAAAGCTCAACAATTAACAGCATTGTATCCTCTTCCAGAGTTTCTGGGATCAACTACCAGCAACTATATGGTGGCCCATCTCCAGTTCCAGGGGATCAGACAGACAGACAGACAGACAGTGATAAGGATGGCAGGCCTGCCTGGTCTTTCATTCTTTCTTATCCTTTTTAAAAAAAATGTTTATTTATATATTTATTTATGTATTTATTAGATATATGTACACTGTAGCTGCTTTCAGACACTCCAGAAGAGGGTGTCAGATTCTGGAGAATCTAAATCCCTCTTATGGTCTGCATATGATGTACATAAACACAGCCTCACATATACTTCTAAAAATTTAAAGAAGGGTGGGGCCACTCTAAAAGCTCAACAATTAACAGCATTGTCTCCTCTTCCAGAGTACCTGGGATCAACTACCAGCAACTATATGGTGGCCCATCTCCAGTTCCTGGGGATCAGACAGACAGACATACAGACAGTGATAAGGATGGCAGGCCTGCCTGGTCTTTCTTTCTTTCTTATCCTTTTTAAAAAAATGTTTATTTATATATTTATTTATGTATTTATTAGATATATGTACACTGTAGCTGTCTTCAGACACTCCAGAAGTGAGTGTCAGATTCTGGAGAATCTAATTCCCTCTTATGGTCTGCATATTCGGTACATAAACACAGCCTCGCATATACTTATAAAAATTTAAAGATGGGTGGGTCCACTGAGAGGGCTCAACAATTAACAGCATTGTCTCCTCTTTCAGAGAACCTGGGATAAACTACCAGCACCTTATGGTGGCCCATCTCCAGTTCCAGAGGATCAGACAGACTTACAGACAGAGAGACAGAGATATGGATGGCAGGCCTGCCTGGTCTTTCTTTATTTCTTATACTTTTTAAAAAATGTTTATTTATTTATTTATTTATTTATTTATCTATGTATGTATTAGATATAAGTACTCTGTAGCTGTCTTCAGACATTCCAGAAGAGGGTGTCAGATTCTAGAGAATCTAAATTCCTCTTATGGTCTGAATATGATGTACATAAACACAGCCTCACATATACTTCTAAAAATTATAAATAGGTGGGGCCACTGAAAGGACTCAACAATTAACAGCATTGTCTCCTCTTCCAGAGAACCTGGAATCAACTACCAGCACCTAAAAGGTGGCCCATCTCCAGTTCCAGGGGATCAGACAGACAGACAGACAGACAGAGATAAGGAGGGCAGGCATGCCTGGTTTTTCTTTCTTTCTTATCCTTTTAAAATAATGTTTGTTTATTTATTTATTTATTTATTTATTTATTTATGTATTTATTAGATATAAGTACACTGTAGTTGTCTTCAGACACTCCAGAAGAGGGTGTCAGATTCTGGAGAATCAAAATCCCTCTTATGGTCTACATATGATATACGTAAACACAGCCTAACATATACTTCTAAAAATTTAAAGATAGGTGGAGCCACTGAAAGGGCTCAACAATTAACAGCATTGTCTCTTCTTCCAGAGAACCTGGGATCAACTAACAGCAACTATATGGTGGCCCATCTCCAGTTCCAAGGGATCAGACAGACAGACTGACAGAGGTAAGGATGGAGGCCTGCGTGGTCTTTCTTTCTTTCTTATACTTTTAAAATAATGTTTATTTATTTATTTATTTATTTATTTATTTATTTATTTATTTATTTATTTATTAGATATAAGTACACTGTAGCTGTCTTCAGACACTCTAGAAGAGGGTGTCATCTTTTGGAGAATCTAAATCGCTCTTATGGTCTGCATATGATGTACATAAACACAGCCTCATATATACTTCTAAAAATTTAAAGATGGGTGGGCCCACTGAAAGGGCTCAACAATTAACACCATTGTCTCCTCTTCCAGAGAACGTGGGATCAACTACCAGCAACTATGTGGTGGCCCATCTCAAGTTGCAGGGGATCAGACAGACAGACAGACAGACAGAGATAAGGATGGCAGGCCTGCCTGGTCTTTCATTCTTTCTTATCCTTTTTTAAAAAAAGTTTATTTATATATTTATTTATGTATTTATTAGATATAAGTACACTGTAGCTGTCTTCAGACTCTCCAGAAGAGGGTGTCAGATTCTGGAGAATCTATATCCCTCTTATAGTCTGCATATGATGTACATAAACACAGCCTCACATATACTTCTAAAAATTTAAAGATGGTTGGGGCCACTGAAAAAGCTCAACAATTAACAGCATTGTCTCCTCTTCCAGAGGACCTGGGATCAACTACCAGCAAATATATTGTGGCCCATCTCCAGTTCCAGGGGATCAGACAGACATACATACAGACAGACAGACAAGGATTGCAGGCCTGCCTGGTTTTTCTTTCTTCTTATACATTTTAAAAATGTTTATTTATTTATATATATATTTATTAGATATAAGTACATTGTAGCTGTCTTCAGACACTTCAGAAGAGGGTGTCATATTCTGGAGAATCTAAATCCCTCTTATGGACTGCATATGATGTACATAAACACAGCCTCACATATACTTCTAAAAATTTAAAGAAGTGTGGGGCCACTCTAAAAGCTCAACAATTAACAGCATTGTCTCCTCTTCCAGAGTACCTGGGATCAACTACCAGCAACTATATGGTGGCCCATCTCCAGTTCCAGAGGATCAGACAGACAGACATACAGACAGTGATAAGGATGGCAGGCCTGCCTGGTCTTTCTTTCTTTCTTATCCTTTTAAAAAAATGTTTATTTATATATTTATTTATGTATTTATTAGATATAAGTACACTGTAGCTGTCTTCAGACACTCCAGAAGAGGGTGTCAGATTCTGGAGAATCTAAATCCCTCTTATGGTCTGCATATGATGTACATAAACACAGCCTCACATATACTTCTAAAAAATTAAAGATGTGTGGGGCCACTGAGAGGGCTCAACAATTAACAGCATTGTCTCCTCTTTCAGAGAACCTGGGATAAACTACCAGCACCTTATGGTGGCCCATCTCCAGTTCCAGTGGATCAGACAGACAGACAGACAGAGAGACAGAGATAAGGATGGCAGGTCTGCCTGGTCTTTCTTTATTTCTTATACTTTTTAAAAAATGTTTATTTATTTATTTATTTATTTATTTATTAGATATAAGTACACTGTAGCCGTCTTCAGACACTCCAGAAGAGGGTGTCAGATTCTGGAGAATCTAAATCCCTCTTATGGTCTGAATATGATGTACATAAACACAGCCTCACATATACTTCTAAAAATTAAAAATAGGTGGGGCCACTGAAAGGACTCAACAATTAACAGCATTGTCTCCTCTTCCAGAGAACCTGGGAACAAATACCAGCACCTAAAAGGTGGCCCATCTCCAGTTCCAGGGGATCAGACAGACAGACAGACAGACAGTGATAAGGATGGCAGGCCTGCCTGGTCTTTCTTTCTTTCTCATTCTTTTTTTAAAAAAATGTTTATTTATTTATTTATTTATTTATTTATTATTAGATATAAGTACACTGTAGCTGTTCAGACACTCCAGAAGAGGGTGTCAGATTCTGGAGAATCTAAATCACTCTTATGGTCTGCATATGATGTACATAAACACAGCCTCACATATACTTCTAAAAATTTAAAGAAGGGTGGGGCCACTCTAAAAGCTCAACAATTAACAGCATTGTCTCCTCTTCCAGAGTACCTGGGATCAACTACCAGCAACTATAAGGTGGCCCATCTCCAGTTCCAGGGGATCAGACAGACAGACATACAGACAGTGATAAGGATGGCAGGCCTGCCTGGTCATTCTTTCTTTCTTATCCTTTTCAAAAAATGTTTATTTATATATTTATTTATGTATTTATTAGATATAAGTACACTGTAGCTGTCTTCAGACACTCCAGAAGAGGGTGTCAGATTCTGGAGAATCTAAATCCCTCTTATGGTCTGCATATGATGTACATAAACACAGCCTCACATATACTTCTAAAATTTTAAAGATGTGTGGGACCACTGAGAGGGCTCAACAATTAACAGCATTGTCTCCTCTTTCAGAGAATCTGGGATAAACTACCAGCACCTTATGGTGGCCCATCTCCAGTTACAGTGGATCAGACAGACAGACAGACAGACAGAGAGACAGAGATAAGGATGGCAGGCCTGCCTGGTCTTTCTTTATTTCTTATACTTTTTAAAAAATGTTAATTAATTAATTAATTTATTTATTTATTTATTTATGTATTTATTAGATATAAGTACACTGTCGCCGTCTTCAGACACTCCAGAAGAGGGTGTCAGATTCTAGAGAATCTAAATCCCTCTTATGGTCTGAATATGATGTACTTAAACACAGCCTCACATATACTTCTAATAATTATAAATAGGTGGGGCCACTGAAAGGACTCAACAATTAACAGCATTGTCTCCTCTTCCAGAGGACCTGGGATCAACTACCAGCACCTAAAAGGTGGCCCATCTCCAGTTCCAGGGGATCAGACAGACAGACAGACAGACAGTGATAAGGATGGCAGGCCTGCCTGGTCTTTCTTTGTTTCTTATCCTTTTTTTAAAAAATTGTTTATTTATTTATTTATTTATTTATTTATTATTAGATATAAGTACACTGTAGCTGTTCAGACACTCCAGAAGAGGGTGTCATATTCTGGAGAATCTAAATCCCTCTTATGGTCTGCATATGATGTACATAAACACAGCCTCACATATACTTCTAAAAATTTAAAGAAGGGTGGGGCCACTCTAAAAGCTCAACAATTAACAGCATCGTCTCCTCTTCCAGAGTACCTGGAATCAACTACCAGCAACTATATGGTGGCCCATCTCCAGTTCCAGGGGATCAGACAGACAGACATACAGACAGTGATAAGGATGGCAGGCCTGCCTGGTCTTTCTTTCTGTCTTATCCTTTTAAAAAAAATGTTTATTTATATATTTATTTATGTATTTATTAGATATATGTACACTGTAGCTGCTTTCAGACACTCCAGAAGAGGGTGTCATATTCTGGAGAATCTAAATCCCTCTTATGGTCTGCATATGATGTACATAAACACAGCCTCGCATATACTTCTAAAAATTTAAAGATGTGTGGGGCCACTGAGAGGGCTCAACAATTAACAGCATTGTCTCCTCTTTCAGAGAACCTGGGATAAACTACCAGCACCTTATGGTGGCCCATCTCCAGTTCCAGGGGATTAGACAGACAGACAGATAGACAGAAAGACAGAGATAAGGATGGCAGGCCTGCCTGGTCTTTCTTTATTTCTTATACTTTTTAAAATATGTTTATTTATTTATTTATTTATTTATTTATTTATTTATTTATTAGATATAAGTACACTGTAGCCGTCTTCAGACACTCCAGAAGAGGGTGTCAGATTCTAGAGAATCTAAATCCCTCTTATGGTCTGAATATGATGTACATAAATACAGCCTCACATATATTTCTAAAAATTATAAATAGGTGGGGCCACTGAAAGGACTCAACAATTAACAGCATTGTCTCCTCTTCCAGAGAACCTGGGATCAACTACCAGCACCTAAAAGGTGGCCCATCTCCAGTTCCAGGGGATCAGACAGACAGACAGACAGGCAGTGATAAGGATGGCAGGCCTTCCTGGTCTTTCTTTCTTTCTTATCCATTTTTTAAAAAAATGTTTGTTTATTTATTTATTTATTTATTTATTTATTTATTATTAGATATAAGTACACTTTAGCTGTTCAGACACTCCAGAAGAGGGTGTCAGATTCTGGAGAATCTAAATCCCTCTTATGGTCTGCATATGATGTACATAAACACAGCCTCACACATACTTCTAAAAATTTAAAGAAGGGTGGGGCCACTCTAAAAGCTCAACAATTAACAGCATTGTCTCCTCTTCCAGAGTACCTGGGATCAACTACCAGCAACTATATGGTGGCCCATCTCCAATTCCAGGGGATCAGACAGACAGACATACAGACAGTGATAAGGATGGCAGGCCTGCCTGGTCTTTCTTTCTGTCTTATCCTTTTTAAAAAAATGTTTATTTATATATTTATTTATGTATTTATTAAATATATGTACACTGTAGCTGCTTTCAGACACTCCAGAAGAGGGTGTCAGATTCTGGAGAATCTAAATCCCTCTTATGGTCTGCATATGATGTACATTAACACAGCCTCATATATACTTCTAAAAATTTAAAGAAGGGTGGGGCCACTGAGAGGGCTCAACAATTAACAGCATTGTCTCCTCTTCCAGAGAACCTGGGATAAACTACCAGCACCTTATGGTGGCCCATCCCCAGTTCCAGAGGATCAGACAGACAGACAGACAGACAGAGAGACAGAGATGAGGATGGCAGGCCTGCCTGGTCTTTCTTTATTTCTTATACATTTTAAAAACTGTTTATTTATTTATTTATTTATTTATTTATTTATTTATTTATTTATGTATTTATTAGATATAAGTACACTGTAGCCGTCTTCAGACACTCCATAAGAGGGTGTCAGATTCTAGAGAATCTAAATCCCTCTTATGGTCTGAATATGATGTACATAAACACAGCCTCATATATACTTCTAAAAATTATAAATAGGTGGGGCCACTGAAAGGACTCAACAATTAACAGCATTGTCTCCACTTCCAGAGAACCAGGGATCAACTACCAGCACCTAAAACGTGGCCCATCTCCAGTTCCAGGGGTTCAGACAGACAGACAGACAGACAGTGATAAGGATGGCAGGCCTGCCTGGTCTTTCTTTCTTTCTTATCCTTTTTTCAAAAAAATATTTGTTTATTTATTTATTTATTTATTTATTTATTTATTTATTAATTTATTATTAGATATAAGTACACTGTAGCTGTTCAGACACTCCAGAAGAGGGTGTCAGATTCTGGAGAATCTAAATCCCTCTTATGGTCTGCATATGATGTACATAAACACAGCCTCATATATACTTCTAAAAATTTAAAGAAGGGTGGGGCCACTCTAAAAGCTCAACAATTAACAGCATTGTCTCCTCTTCCAGAGTACCTGGGATCAACTACCAGCAACTATAAGGTGGCCCATCTCCAGTTCCAGGGGATCAGACAGACAGACATACAGACAGTGATAAGGATGGCAGGCCTGCCTGGTCATTCTTTCTTTCTTATCCTTTTCAAAAAATGTTTATTTATATATTTATTTATGTATTTATTAGATATAAGTACACTGTAGCTGTCTTCAGACACTCCAGAAGAGGGTGTCAGATTCTGGAGAATCTAAATCCCTCTTATGGTCTGCATATGATGTACATAAACACAGCCTCACATATACTTCTAAAATTTTAAAGATGTGTGGGACCACTGAGAGGGCTCAACAATTAACAGCATTGTCTCCTCTTTCAGAGAATCTGGGATAAACTACCAGCACCTTATGGTGGCCCATCTCCAGTTCCAGTGGATCAGACAGACAGACAGACAGACAGAGAGACAGAGATAAGGATGGCAGGCCTGCCTGGTCTTTCTTTATTTCTTATACTTTTTAAAAAATGTTAATTAATTAATTAATTTATTTATTTATTTATGTATTTATTAGATATAAGTACACTGTCGCCGTCTTCAGACACTCCAGAAGAGGGTGTCAGATTCTAGAGAATCTAAATCCCTCTTATGGTCTGAATATGATGTACTTAAACACAGCCTCACATATACTTCTAATAATTATAAATAGTTGGGGCCACTGAAAGGACTCAACAATTAACAGCATTGTCTCCTCTTCCAGAGAACCTGGGATCAACTACCAGCACCTAAAAGGTGGCCCATCTCCAGTTCCAGGGGATCAGACAGACAGACAGATAGACAGTGATAAGGATGGCAGGCCTGCCTGGTCTTTCTTTGTTTCTTATCCTTTTTTTAAAAAATTGTTTATTTATTTATTTATTTATTTATTATTAGATATAAGTACACTGTAGCTGTTCAGACACTCCAGAAGAGGGTGTCATATTCTGGAGAATCTAAATCCCTCTTATGGTCTGCATATGATGTACATAAACACAGCCTCACATATACTTCTAAAAATTTAAAGAAGGGTGGGGCCACTCTAAAAGCTCAACAATTAACAGCATCGTCTCCTCTTCCAGAGTACCTGGAATCAACTACCAGCAACTATATGGTGGCCCATCTCCAGTTCCAGGGGATCAGACAGACAGACATACAGACAGTGATAAGGATGGCAGGCCTGCCTGGTCTTTCTTTCTGTCTTATCCTTTTAAAAAAATGTTTATTTATATATTTATTTATGTATTTATTAGATATATGTACACTGTAGCTGCTTTCAGACACTCCAGAAGAGGGTGTCATATTCTGGAGAATCTAAATCCCTCTTATGGTCTGCATATGATGTACATAAACACAGCCTCGCATATACTTCTAAAAATTTAAAGATGTGTGGGGCCACTGAGAGGGCTCAACAATTAACAGCATTGTCTCCTCTTTCAGAGAACCTGGGATAAACTACCAGCACCTTATGGTGGCCCATCTCCAGTTCCAGGGGATTAGACAGACAGACAGATAGACAGAAAGACAGAGATAAGGATGGCAGGCCTGCCTGGTCTTTCTTTATTTCTTATACTTTTTAAAATATGTTTATTTATTTATTTATTTATTTATTTATTTATTTATTTATTTATTTATTAGATATAAGTACACTGTAGCCGTCTTCAGACACTCCAGAAGAGGGTGTCAGATTCTAGAGAATCTAAATCCCTCTTATGGTCTGAATATGATGTACATAAATACAGCCTCACATATATTTCTAAAAATTATAAATAGGTGGGGCCACTGAAAGGACTCAACAATTAACAGCATTGTCTCCTCTTCCAGAGAACCTGGGATCAACTACCAGCACCTAAAAGGTGGCCCATCTCCAGTTCCAGGGGATCAGACAGACAGACAGACAGGCAGTGATAAGGATGGCAGGCCTTCCTGGTCTTTCTTTCTTTCTTATCCATTTTTTAAAAAAATGTTTGTTTATTTATTTATTTATTTATTTATTTATTTATTTATTATTAGATATAAGTACACTTTAGCTGTTCAGACACTCCAGAAGAGGGTGTCAGATTCTGGAGAATCTAAATCCCTCTTATGGTCTGCATATGATGTACATAAACACAGCCTCACACATACTTCTAAAAATTTAAAGAAGGGTGGGGCCACTCTAAAAGCTCAACAATTAACAGCATTGTCTCCTCTTCCAGAGTACCTGGGATCAACTACCAGCAACTATATGGTGGCCCATCTCCAATTCCAGGGGATCAGACAGACAGACATACAGACAGTGATAAGGATGGCAGGCCTGCCTGGTCTTTCTTTCTGTCTTATCCTTTTTAAAAAAATGTTTATTTATATATTTATTTATGTATTTATTAAATATATGTACACTGTAGCTGCTTTCAGACACTCCAGAAGAGGGTGTCAGATTCTGGAGAATCTAAATCCCTCTTATGGTCTGCATATGATGTACATTAACACAGCCTCATATATACTTCTAAAAATTTAAAGAAGGGTGGGGCCACTGAGAGGGCTCAACAATTAACAGCATTGTCTCCTCTTCCAGAGAACCTGGGATAAACTACCAGCACCTTATGGTGGCCCATCCCCAGTTCCAGAGGATCAGACAGACAGACAGACAGACAGAGAGACAGAGATGAGGATGGCAGGCCTGCCTGGTCTTTCTTTATTTCTTATACATTTTAAAAACTGTTTATTTATTTATTTATTTATTTATTTATTTATTTATTTATTTATTTATGTATTTATTAGATATAAGTACACTGTAGCCGTCTTCAGACACTCCATAAGAGGGTGTCAGATTCTAGAGAATCTAAATCCCTCTTATGGTCTGAATATGATGTACATAAACACAGCCTCATATATACTTCTAAAAATTATAAATAGGTGGGGCCACTGAAAGGACTCAACAATTAACAGCATTGTCTCCACTTCCAGAGAACCAGGGATCAACTACCAGCACCTAAAACGTGGCCCATCTCCAGTTCCAGGGGATCAGACAGACAGACAGACAGACAGTGATAAGGATGGCAGGCCTGCCTGGTCTTTCTTTCTTTCTTATCCTTTTTTCAAAAAAATATTTGTTTATTTATTTATTTATTTATTTATTTATTTATTTATTTATTTATTATTAGATATAAGTACACTGTAGCTGTTCAGACACTCCAGAAGAGGGTGTCAGATTCTGGAGAATCTAAATCCCTCTTATGGTCTGCATATGATGTACATAAACACAGCCTCATATATACTTCTAAAAATTTAAAGAAGGGTGGGGCCACTCTAAAAGCTCAACAATTAACAGCATTGTCTCCTCTTCCAGAGTACCTGGGATCAACTACCAGCAACTATAAGGTGGCCCATCTCCAGTTCCAGGGGATCAGACAGACAGACATACAGACAGTGATAAGGATGGCAGGCCTGCCTGGTCATTCTTTCTTTCTTATCCTTTTCAAAAAATGTTTATTTATATATTTATTTATGTATTTATTAGATATAAGTACACTGTAGCTGTCTTCAGACACTCCAGAAGAGGGTGTCAGATTCTGGAGAATCTAAATCCCTCTTATGGTCTGCATATGATGTACATAAACACAGCCTCACATATACTTCTAAAATTTTAAAGATGTGTGGGACCACTGAGAGGGCTCAACAATTAACAGCATTGTCTCCTCTTTCAGAGAATCTGGGATAAACTACCAGCACCTTATGGTGGCCCATCTCCAGTTCCAGTGGATCAGACAGACAGACAGACAGACAGAGAGACAGAGATAAGGATGGCAGGCCTGCCTGGTCTTTCTTTATTTCTTATACTTTTTAAAAAATGTTAATTAATTAATTAATTAATTTATTTATTTATTTATGTATTTATTAGATATAAGTACACTGTCGCCGTCTTCAGACACTCCAGAAGAGGGTGTCAGATTCTAGAGAATCTAAATCCCTCTTATGGTCTGAATATGATGTACTTAAACACAGCCTCACATATACTTCTAATAATTATAAATAGGTGGGGCCACTGAAAGGACTCAACAATTAACAGCATTGTCTCCTCTTCCAGAGAACCTGGGATCAACTACCAGCACCTAAAAGGTGGCCCATCTCCAGTTCCAGGGGATCAGACAGACAGACAGACAGACAGTGATAAGGATGGCAGGCCTGCCTGGTCTTTCTTTGTTTCTTATCCTTTTTTTAAAAAATTGTTTATTTATTTATTTATTTATTTATTTATTATTAGATATAAGTACACTGTAGCTGTTCAGACACTCCAGAAGAGGGTGTCATATTCTGGAGAATCTAAATCCCTCTTATGGTCTGCATATGATGTACATAAACACAGCCTCACATATACTTCTAAAAATTTAAAGAAGGGTGGGGCCACTCTAAAAGCTCAACAATTAACAGCATCGTCTCCTCTTCCAGAGTACCTGGAATCAACTACCAGCAACTATATGGTGGCCCATCTCCAGTTCCAGGGGATCAGACAGACAGACATACAGACAGTGATAAGGATGGCAGGCCTGCCTGGTCTTTCTTTCTGTCTTATCCTTTTAAAAAAAATGTTTATTTATATATTTATTTATGTATTTATTAGATATATGTACACTGTAGCTGCTTTCAGACACTCCAGAAGAGGGTGTCATATTCTGGAGAATCTAAATCCCTCTTATGGTCTGCATATGATGTACATAAACACAGCCTCGCATATACTTCTAAAAATTTAAAGATGTGTGGGGCCACTGAGAGGGCTCAACAATTAACAGCATTGTCTCCTCTTTCAGAGAACCTGGGATAAACTACCAGCACCTTATGGTGGCCCATCTCCAGTTCCAGGGGATTAGACAGACAGACAGATAGACAGAAAGACAGAGATAAGGATGGCAGGCCTGCCTGGTCTTTCTTTATTTCTTATACTTTTTAAAATATGTTTATTTATTTATTTATTTATTTATTTATTTATTTATTTATTAGATATAAGTACACTGTAGCCGTCTTCAGACACTCCAGAAGAGGGTGTCAGATTCTAGAGAATCTAAATCCCTCTTATGGTCTGAATATGATGTACATAAATACAGCCTCACATATATTTCTAAAAATTATAAATAGGTGGGGCCACTGAAAGGACTCAACAATTAACAGCATTGTCTCCTCTTCCAGAGAACCTGGGATCAACTACCAGCACCTAAAAGGTGGCCCATCTCCAGTTCCAGGGGATCAGACAGACAGACAGACAGGCAGTGATAAGGATGGCAGGCCTTCCTGGTCTTTCTTTCTTTCTTATCCATTTTTTAAAAAAATGTTTGTTTATTTATTTATTTATTTATTTATTTATTATTAGATATAAGTACACTTTAGCTGTTCAGACACTCCAGAAGAGGGTGTCAGATTCTGGAGAATCTAAATCCCTCTTATGGTCTGCATATGATGTACATAAACACAGCCTCACACATACTTCTAAAAATTTAAAGAAGGGTGGGGCCACTCTAAAAGCTCAACAATTAACAGCATTGTCTCCTCTTCCAGAGTACCTGGGATCAACTACCAGCAACTATATGGTGGCCCATCTCCAATTCCAGGGGATCAGACAGACAGACATACAGACAGTGATAAGGATGGCAGGCCTGCCTGGTCTTTCTTTCTGTCTTATCCTTTTTAAAAAAATGTTTATTTATATATTTATTTATGTATTTATTAAATATATGTACACTGTAGCTGCTTTCAGACACTCCAGAAGAGGGTGTCAGATTCTGGAGAATCTAAATCCCTCTTATGGTCTGCATATGATGTACATTAACACAGCCTCATATATACTTCTAAAAATTTAAAGAAGGGTGGGGCCACTGAGAGGGCTCAACAATTAACAGCATTGTCTCCTCTTCCAGAGAACCTGGGATAAACTACCAGCACCTTATGGTGGCCCATCCCCAGTTCCAGAGGATCAGACAGACAGACAGACAGACAGAGAGACAGAGATGAGGATGGCAGGCCTGCCTGGTCTTTCTTTATTTCTTATACATTTTAAAAACTGTTTATTTATTTATTTATTTATTTATTTATTTATGTATTTATTAGATATAAGTACACTGTAGCCGTCTTCAGACACTCCATAAGAGGGTGTCAGATTCTAGAGAATCTAAATCCCTCTTATGGTCTGAATATGATGTACATAAACACAGCCTCATATATACTTCTAAAAATTATAAATAGGTGGGGCCACTGAAAGGACTCAACAATTAACAGCATTGTCTCCACTTCCAGAGAACCAGGGATCAACTACCAGCACCTAAAACGTGGCCCATCTCCAGTTCCAGGGGATCAGACAGACAGACAGACAGACAGTGATAAGGATGGCAGGCCTGCCTGGTCTTTCTTTCTTTCTTATCCTTTTTTCAAAAAAATATTTGTTTATTTATTTATTTATTTATTTATTTATTTATTTATTTATTTATTTATTATTAGATATAAGTACACTGTAGCTGTTCAGACACTCCAGAAGAGGGTGTCAGATTCTGGAGAATCTAAATCCCTCTTATGGTCTGCATATGATGTACATAAACACAGCCTCATATATACTTCTAAAAATTTAAAGAAGGGTGGGGCCACTCTAAAAGCTCAACAATTAACAGCATTGTCTCCTCTTCCAGAGTACCTGGGATCAACTACCAGCAACTATATGGTGGCCCATCTCCAGTTCCAGGGGATCAGACAGACAGACATACAGAGAGTGATAAGGATGGCAGGCCTGCCTGGTCTTTCTTTCTTTATTATCCTTTTTAAAAAAATGTTTATTTATATATTTATTTATGTATTTATTAGATATATGTACACTGTAGCTGTCTTCAGACACTCCAGAAGAGGGTGTCAGATTCTGGAGAATCTAAATCCCTCTTATGGTCTGCATATGATGTACATAAACACAGCCTCACATATACTTCTAAAATTTTAAAGATGTGTGGGACCACTGAGAGGGCTCAACAATTAACAGCATTGTCTCCTCTTTCAGAGAATCTGGGATAAACTACCAGCACCTTATGGTGGCCCATCTCCAGTTCCAGTGGATCAGACAGACAGACAGACAGACAGAGAGACAGAGATAAGGATGGCAGGCCTGCCTGGTCTTTCTTTATTTCTTATACTTTTTAAAAAATGTTAATTAATTAATTAATTAATTTATTTATTTATTTATGTATTTATTAGATATAAGTACACTGTCGCCGTCTTCAGACACTCCAGAAGAGGGTGTCAGATTCTAGAGAATCTAAATCCCTCTTATGGTCTGAATATGATGTACTTAAACACAGCCTCACATATACTTCTAATAATTATAAATAGGTGGGGCCACTGAAAGGACTCAACAATTAACAGCATTGTCTCCTCTTCCAGAGAACCTGGGATCAACTACCAGCACCTAAAAGGTGGCCCATCTCCAGTTCCAGGGGATCAGACAGACAGACAGACAGACAGTGATAAGGATGGCAGGCCTGCCTGGTCTTTCTTTGTTTCTTATCCTTTTTTTAAAAAATTGTTTATTTATTTATTTATTTATTTATTTATTTATTTATTATTAGATATAAGTACACTGTAGCTGTTCAGACACTCCAGAAGAGGGTGTCATATTCTGGAGAATCTAAATCCCTCTTATGGTCTGCATATGATGTACATAAACACAGCCTCACATATACTTCTAAAAATTTAAAGAAGGGTGGGGCCACTCTAAAAGCTCAACAATTAACAGCATCGTCTCCTCTTCCAGAGTACCTGGAATCAACTACCAGCAACTATATGGTGGCCCATCTCCAGTTCCAGGGGATCAGACAGACAGACATACAGACAGTGATAAGGATGGCAGGCCTGCCTGGTCTTTCTTTCTGTCTTATCCTTTTAAAAAAAATGTTTATTTATATATTTATTTATGTATTTATTAGATATATGTACACTGTAGCTGCTTTCAGACACTCCAGAAGAGGGTGTCATATTCTGGAGAATCTAAATCCCTCTTATGGTCTGCATATGATGTACATAAACACAGCCTCGCATATACTTCTAAAAATTTAAAGATGTGTGGGGCCACTGAGAGGGCTCAACAATTAACAGCATTGTCTCCTCTTTCAGAGAACCTGGGATAAACTACCAGCACCTTATGGTGGCCCATCTCCAGTTCCAGGGGATTAGACAGACAGACAGATAGACAGAAAGACAGAGATAAGGATGGCAGGCCTGCCTGGTCTTTCTTTATTTCTTATACTTTTTAAAATATGTTTATTTATTTATTTATTTATTTATTTATTTATTAGATATAAGTACACTGTAGCCGTCTTCAGACACTCCAGAAGAGGGTGTCAGATTCTAGAGAATCTAAATCCCTCTTATGGTCTGAATATGATGTACATAAATACAGCCTCACATATATTTCTAAAAATTATAAATAGGTGGGGCCACTGAAAGGACTCAACAATTAACAGCATTGTCTCCTCTTCCAGAGAACCTGGGATCAACTACCAGCACCTAAAAGGTGGCCCATCTCCAGTTCCAGGGGATCAGACAGACAGACAGACAGGCAGTGATAAGGATGGCAGGCCTTCCTGGTCTTTCTTTCTTTCTTATCCATTTTTTAAAAAAATGTTTGTTTATTTATTTATTTATTTATTTATTTATTATTAGATATAAGTACACTTTAGCTGTTCAGACACTCCAGAAGAGGGTGTCAGATTCTGGAGAATCTAAATCCCTCTTATGGTCTGCATATGATGTACATAAACACAGCCTCACACATACTTCTAAAAATTTAAAGAAGGGTGGGGCCACTCTAAAAGCTCAACAATTAACAGCATTGTCTCCTCTTCCAGAGTACCTGGGATCAACTACCAGCAACTATATGGTGGCCCATCTCCAATTCCAGGGGATCAGACAGACAGACATACAGACAGTGATAAGGATGGCAGGCCTGCCTGGTCTTTCTTTCTGTCTTATCCTTTTTAAAAAAATGTTTATTTATATATTTATTTATGTATTTATTAAATATATGTACACTGTAGCTGCTTTCAGACACTCCAGAAGAGGGTGTCAGATTCTGGAGAATCTAAATCCCTCTTATGGTCTGCATATGATGTACATTAACACAGCCTCATATATACTTCTAAAAATTTAAAGAAGGGTGGGGCCACTGAGAGGGCTCAACAATTAACAGCATTGTCTCCTCTTCCAGAGAACCTGGGATAAACTACCAGCACCTTATGGTGGCCCATCCCCAGTTCCAGAGGATCAGACAGACAGACAGACAGACAGAGAGACAGAGATGAGGATGGCAGGCCTGCCTGGTCTTTCTTTATTTCTTATACATTTTAAAAACTGTTTATTTATTTATTTATTTATTTATTTATTTATGTATTTATTAGATATAAGTACACTGTAGCCGTCTTCAGACACTCCATAAGAGGGTGTCAGATTCTAGAGAATCTAAATCCCTCTTATGGTCTGAATATGATGTACATAAACACAGCCTCATATATACTTCTAAAAATTATAAATAGGTGGGGCCACTGAAAGGACTCAACAATTAACAGCATTGTCTCCACTTCCAGAGAACCAGGGATCAACTACCAGCACCTAAAACGTGGCCCATCTCCAGTTCCAGGGGATCAGACAGACAGACAGACAGACAGTGATAAGGATGGCAGGCCTGCCTGGTCTTTCTTTCTTTCTTATCCTTTTTTCAAAAAAATATTTGTTTATTTATTTATTTATTTATTTATTTATTTATTTATTATTAGATATAAGTACACTGTAGCTGTTCAGACACTCCAGAAGAGGGTGTCAGATTCTGGAGAATCTAAATCCCTCTTATGGTCTGCATATGATGTACATAAACACAGCCTCATATATACTTCTAAAAATTTAAAGAAGGGTGGGGCCACTCTAAAAGCTCAACAATTAACAGCATTGTCTCCTCTTCCAGAGTACCTGGGATCAACTACCAGCAACTATATGGTGGCCCATCTCCAGTTCCAGGGGATCAGACAGACAGACATACAGAGAGTGATAAGGATGGCAGGCCTGCCTGGTCTTTCTTTCTTTATTATCCTTTTTAAAAAAATGTTTATTTATATATTTATTTATGTATTTATTAGATATATGTACACTGTAGCTGTCTTCAGACACTCCAGAAGAGGGTGTCAGATTCTGGAGAATCTAAATCCCTCTTATGGTCTGCATATTCGGTACATAAACACAGCCTTGCATATACTTCTAAAAATTTAAAGATGGGTGGGGCCACTGAGAGGGCTCAACAATTAACAGCATTGTCTCCTCTTTCAGAGAACCTGGGATAAACTACCAGCACCTTATGGTGGCCCAACTCCAGTTCCAGTGGATCAGACAGACAGACAGACAGAGAGACAGAGATAAGGATGGCAGGCCTGCCTGGTCTTTCTTTATTTCTTATACTTTTTAAAAAATGTTTATTTATTTATTTATTTATTTATTTATTTATTTATTTATGTATATATTAAATATAAGTACACTGTAGCCGTCTTCAGACACTCCAGAAGAGGGTGTCAGTTTCTAGAGAATCTAAATCCCTCTTATGGTCTGAATATGATGTACATAAACACAGCCTCACATATACTTCTAAAAATTATAAATAGGTGGGGCCACTGAAAGGACTCAACAATTAACAGCATTGTCTCCTCTTCCAGAGAACCTGGGATCAACTACCAGCACCTAAAAGGTGGCCCATCTCCAGTTCCAGGGGATCAGACAGACAGACAGACAGACAGTGATAAGGATGGCAGGCCTGCCTGGTCTTTCTTTCTTTCTTATCCTTTTTTTAAAAAAATGTTTGTTTATTTATTTATTTATTTATTATTAGATATAAGTTCCCTGTAGCTGTTCAGACACTCCAGAAGAGGGTGTCAGATTCTGGAGAATCTAAATCCCTCTTCTGGTCTGCATATGATGTACATAAACACAGCCTCACATATACTTCTAAAAATTTAAAGAAGGGTGGGGCCACTCTAAAAGCTCAACAATTAACAGCATTGTCTCCTCTTCCAGAGTACCTGGGATCAACTACCAGCAACTATATGGTGGCCCATCTCCAGTTCCAGGGGATCAGACAGACAGACATACAGACAGTGATAAGGATGGCAGGCCTGCCTGGTCTTTCTTTCTTTCTTATCCTTTTTAAAAAAATGTTTATTTATATATTTATTTATGTATTTATTAGATATAAGTACACTGTAGCTGTCTTCAGACACTCCAGAAGAGGGTGTCAGATTCTGGAGAATCTAAATCCCTTTTATGGTCTGCATATGATGTACATAAACACAGCCTCACATATACTTCTAAAAATTTAAAGACATGTGGGGCCACTGAGAGGGCTCAACAATTAACAGCATTGTCTCCTCTTTCAGAGAACCTGGGATAAACTACAGGCACCTTATGGTGGCCCATCTCCAGTTCCAGTGGATCAGACAGACAGACAGACAGAGAGACAGAGATAGGGATGGCAGGCCTGACTGGTCTTTCTTTATTTCTTATACTTTTTAAAAAATGTTTATTTATTCTTTTATTTATTTATTTATTTATTTATTTATTTATTTATTTATTTATGTATTTATTAGATATAAGTACACTGTAGCCGTCTTCAGACACTCCAGAAGATGGTGTCAGATTCTGGAGAATCTAAATCCCTCTTATGGTCTGAATATGATGTACATAAACACAGCCTCACATATACTTCTAAAAATTAAAAATGGGTGGGGCCACTGAAAGGGCTCAACAATTAACAGCATTGTCTCCTCTTCCAGAGAACCTGGGATCAACTACCAGCACCTACAAGGTGGCCCATCTCCAGTTCCAGGGGATCAGACAGACAGACAGACAGACTGAGATAAGTATGACAGGCCTGCCTGGTCTTTCTTTCTTTCCTATCCTTTTAAAATAATGTTTATTTATTTATTTATTTATTTATTTATTTATTTATTTATATATGTATGTATTTATTAGATATAAGTACACTGTAGTTGTCTTCAGACACTCCAGAAGAGGGTGTCAGATTCTGGAGAAACTAAATCCCTCTTATGGTCTGCATATGATGTACATAAACACAGCCTAACATATACTTCTAAAAATTTAAAGATAGGTGGAGCCACTGAAAGGGCTCAACAATTAATAGCATTGTCTCCTCTTCCAGAGAAGCTGGGATCAACTAACAGCAACTATATGGTGGCCCATTTGCAGTTCCAAGGTATCAGACAGTCTGACAGACAGACAGACTGACAGAGATTAGGATGGCAGGCCTGCCTGGTCTTTCTTTCTTTATTATCCTTTTTAAAAAATGTTTATTTATTCATGTATTTATTAGATATAAGTACACTGTAGCTGTCTTCAGACACTCCAGAAGAGGGTGTCAGATTCTGGAGAATCTAAATCCCTCTTATGGTCTGCATATGATGTACATAAACACAGCCTCACATATACTACTAAAAATTTAACGATGGGTGGGGCCACTGAAATCGCTCAACAATTAACAGCATTGTCTCCTCTTCCAGAGAACCTGGGATCAACTACCAGCACCTATATGGTGGCCCATCTCCAGTTCCAGGGGATCAGAACGACTGATAGACAGACAGACAGAGATAGGGATGGTAGGCCTGCCTGGTCTTTCTTTTTTTCTTATCCGGTTTAAATAATGTTTATTTATTTATTTATTTATTTATTTATTTATTTATTTATTATATAAGTACACTGTAGCTGTCTTCAGACACTCCAGAAGAGGGTGTCAGATTCTGGAGTATCTAAATCCCTCTTATGGTCTGCATATGATGTACATAAACACAGACTCACATATACTTCTAAAAATTTAAAGACGTGTGGGGCCACTGAGAGGGCTCAACAATTAACAGCATTGTCTCCTCTTTCAGAGAACCTGGGATAAACTACCAGCAACTATATGGTGGCCCATCTCCAGTTCCAGGGGATCAGACAGATAGACAGACAGAGATAAAAAGGGCAGGTCTGCCTGGTTTTTCTTTCTTTCTTATCCTTTTAAAATAATGTTTATATATTTATTTATTTATTTATTTATGTATTTATTAGATATAAGTACATTGTAGTTGTCTTTAGACACTCCAGAAGAGGGTGTCAGATTCTGGAGAATCTAAATCCCTCTTATGGTCTGCATATGATGTACATAAACACAGCCTAACATATACTTCTAAAAATTTAAAGATAGGTGGAGCCACTGAAAGGGCTCAACAATTAACAGCATTGTCTCTTCTTCCAGAGAACCTGGGATCAACTAACAGCAACTATATAGTGGCCCATCTCCAGTTCCAATGGATCAGACAGACAGACAGACTGACAGAGGTAAGGATGGAGGCCTGCCTGGTCTTTCTTTCTTTCTTATACTTTTAAAAAAAATGTTTATTTATTTATTTATTTATTTATTTATTAGATATAAGTACACTGTAGCTGTCTTCAGACACTCTAGAAGAGGGTGTCATCTTCTGGAGTATCTAAATCCCTCTTATGGTCTGCATATGATGTACATAAACACAGCCTCACCTATACTTCTAAAAATTTAAAGATGGGTGGGCCCACTGAAAGGGCTCAACAATTAACACCATTGTCTACTCTTCCAGAGAACGTGGGATCAACTACCAGCAACTATGTGGTGGCCCATCTCAAGTTGCAGGGCATCAGAGAGACAGACAGACAGACAGAGATAAGGATGGCAGGCCTGCCTGATTTATCTTTCTTTCTTATCTTTTTAAAAAATGTTTATTAATTAATTTATTTATTTATTTATTTATTTATTTATTAGATATAAGTACACTGTAGCTGTCTTAAGACTCTCCAGAAAAGGGTGTCAGATTCTGGAGAATCTAAATCCCTCTTATGGTCTGCATATGATGTACATAAACACAGCCTCACATATACTTCTAAAAATTTAAAGACGGTTGGGGCCACTGAAAGGGCTCAACAATTAACAGCATTGTCTCCTCTTCCAGAGGACCTGGGATCAACTACCAGCAACTATATTGTGGCCCATCTCCAGTTCCAGGCGATCAGACAGACATACATACAGACAGACAGACAAGGATTGCAGGCCTGCCTGGTTTTTCTTTCTTTCTTATACATTTTAAAAATGTTTATTTATTTATATATATATATTTATTAGATATAAGTACACTGTAGCTGTCTTCAGACACTCCAGAAGAGGGTGTCATATTCTGGAGAATCTAAATCCCTCTTATGTTCTGCATATGATGTACATAAACACAGCCTCACATATATTTCTAAAAATTTGAAGAAGGGTGGGACCACTCTAAAAGCTCAACAATTAACAGCATTGTATCCTCTTCCAGAGTTTCTGGGATCAACTACCAGCAACTATATGGTGGCCCATCTCCAGTTCCAGGGGATCAGACAGACAGACAGACAGACAGTGATAAGGATGGCAGGCCTGCCTGGTCTTTCATTCTTTCTTATCCTTTTTAAAAAAAATGTTTATTTATATATTTATTTATGTATTTATTAGATATATGTACACTGTAGCTGCTTTCAGACACTCCAGAAGAGGGTGTCAGATTCTGGAGAATCTAAATCCCTCTTATGGTCTGCATATGATGTACATAAACACAGCCTCACATATACTTCTAAAAATTTAAAGAAGGGTGGGGCCACTCTAAAAGCTCAACAATTAACAGCATTGTCTCCTCTTCCAGAGTACCTGGGATCAACTACCAGCAACTATATGGTGGCCCATCTCCAGTTCCTGGGGATCAGACAGACAGACATACAGACAGTGATAAGGATGGCAGGCCTGCCTGGTCTTTCTTTCTTTCTTATCCTTTTTAAAAAAATGTTTATTTATATATTTATTTATGTATTTATTAGATATATGTACACTGTAGCTGTCTTCAGACACTCCAGAAGTGAGTGTCAGATTCTGGAGAATCTAATTCCCTCTTATGGTCTGCATATTCGGTACATAAACACAGCCTCGCATATACTTATAAAAATTTAAAGATGGGTGGGTCCACTGAGAGGGCTCAACAATTAACAGCATTGTCTCCTCTTTCAGAGAACCTGGGATAAACTACCAGCACCTTATGGTGGCCCATCTCCAGTTCCAGAGGATCAGACAGACTTACAGACAGAGAGACAGAGATATGGATGGCAGGCCTGCCTGGTCTTTCTTTATTTCTTATACTTTTTAAAAAATGTTTATTTATTTATTTATTTATTTATTTATCTATGTATGTATTAGATATAAGTACTCTGTAGCTGTCTTCAGACATTCCAGAAGAGGGTGTCAAATTCTAGAGAATCTAAATTCCTCTTATGGTCTGAATATGATGTACATAAACACAGCCTCACATATACTTCTAAAAATTATAAATAGGTGGGGCCACTGAAAGGACTCAACAATTAACAGCATTGTCTCCTCTTCCAGAGAACCTGGAATCAACTACCAGCACCTAAAAGGTGGCCCATCTCCAGTTCCAGGGGATCAGACAGACAGACAGACAGACAGAGATAAGGAGGGCAGGCATGCCTGGTTTTTCTTTCTTTCTTATCCTTTTAAAATAATGTTTGTTTATTTATTTATTTATTTATTTATTTATTTATTTATTTATTTATGTATTTATTAGATATAAGTACACTGTAGTTGTCTTCAGACACTCCAGAAGAGGGTGTCAGATTCTGGAGAATCAAAATCCCTCTTATGGTCTACATATGATATACGTAAACACAGCCTAACATATACTTCTAAAAATTTAAAGATAGGTGGAGCCACTGAAAGGGCTCAACAATTAACAGCATTGTCTCTTCTTCCAGAGAACCTGGGATCAACTAACAGCAACTATATGGTGGCCCATCTCCAGTTCCAAGGGATCAGACAGACAGACTGACAGAGGTAAGGATGGAGGCCTGCGTGGTCTTTCTTTCTTTCTTATACTTTTAAAATAATGTTTATTTATTTATTTATTTATTTATTTATTTATTTATTTATTTATTAGATATAAGTACACTGTAGCTGTCTTCAGACACTCTAGAAGAGGGTGTCATCTTTTGGAGAATCTAAATCGCTCTTATGGTCTGCATATGATGTACATAAACACAGCCTCATATATACTTCTAAAAATTTAAAGATGGGTGGGCCCACTGAAAGGGCTCAACAATTAACACCATTGTCTCCTCTTCCAGAGAACGTGGGATCAACTACCAGCAACTATGTGGTGGCCCATCTCAAGTTGCAGGGGATCAGACAGACAGACAGACAGACAGAGATAAGGATGGCAGGCCTGCCTGGTCTTTCATTCTTTCTTATCCTTTTTTAAAAAAAGTTTATTTATATATTTATTTATGTATTTATTAGATATAAGTACACTGTAGCTGTCTTCAGACTCTCCAGAAGAGGGTGTCAGATTCTGGAGAATCTATATCCCTCTTATAGTCTGCATATGATGTACATAAACACAGCCTCACATATACTTCTAAAAATTTAAAGATGGTTGGGGCCACTGAAAAAGCTCAACAATTAACAGCATTGTCTCCTCTTCCAGAGGACCTGGGATCAACTACCAGCAAATATATTGTGGCCCATCTCCAGTTCCAGGGGATCAGACAGACATACATACAGACAGACAGACAAGGATTGCAGGCCTGCCTGGTTTTTCTTTCTTCTTATACATTTTAAAAATGTTTATTTATTTATATATATATTTATTAGATATAAGTACATTGTAGCTGTCTTCAGACACTTCAGAAGAGGGTGTCATATTCTGGAGAATCTAAATCCCTCTTATGGACTGCATATGATGTACATAAACACAGCCTCACATATACTTCTAAAAATTTAAAGAAGTGTGGGGCCACTCTAAAAGCTCAACAATTAACAGCATTGTCTCCTCTTCCAGAGTACCTGGGATCAACTACCAGCAACTATATGGTGGCCCATCTCCAGTTCCAGAGGATCAGACAGACAGACATACAGACAGTGATAAGGATGGCAGGCCTGCCTGGTCTTTCTTTCTTTCTTATCCTTTTAAAAAAATGTTTATTTATATATTTATTTATGTATTTATTAGATATAAGTACACTGTAGCTGTCTTCAGACACTCCAGAAGAGGGTGTCAGATTCTGGAGAATCTAAATCCCTCTTATGGTCTGCATATGATGTACATAAACACAGCCTCACATATACTTCTAAAAAATTAAAGATGTGTGGGGCCACTGAGAGGGCTCAACAATTAACAGCATTGTCTCCTCTTTCAGAGAACCTGGGATAAACTACCAGCACCTTATGGTGGCCCATCTCCAGTTCCAGTGGATCAGACAGACAGACAGACAGAGAGACAGAGATAAGGATGGCAGGTCTGCCTGGTCTTTCTTTATTTCTTATACTTTTTAAAAAATGTTTATTTATTTATTTATTTATTTATTTATTTATTAGATATAAGTACACTGTAGCCGTCTTCAGACACTCCAGAAGAGGGTGTCAGATTCTGGAGAATCTAAATCCCTCTTATGGTCTGAATATGATGTACATAAACACAGCCTCACATATACTTCTAAAAATTAAAAATAGGTGGGGCCACTGAAAGGACTCAACAATTAACAGCATTGTCTCCTCTTCCAGAGAACCTGGGAACAAATACCAGCACCTAAAAGGTGGCCCATCTCCAGTTCCAGGGGATCAGACAGACAGACAGACAGACAGTGATAAGGATGGCAGGCCTGCCTGGTCTTTCTTTCTTTCTCATTCTTTTTTTAAAAAAATGTTTATTTATTTATTTATTTATTTATTTATTTATTATTAGATATAAGTACACTGTAGCTGTTCAGACACTCCAGAAGAGGTTGTCAGATTCTGGAGAATCTAAATCACTCTTATGGTCTGCATATGATGTACATAAACACAGCCTCACATATACTTCTAAAAATTTAAAGAAGGGTGGGGCCACTCTAAAAGCTCAACAATTAACAGCATTGTCTCCTCTTCCAGAGTACCTGGGATCAACTACCAGCAACTATAAGGTGGCCCATCTCCAGTTCCAGGGGATCAGACAGACAGACATACAGACAGTGATAAGGATGGCAGGCCTGCCTGGTCATTCTTTCTTTCTTATCCTTTTCAAAAAATGTTTATTTATATATTTATTTATGTATTTATTAGATATAAGTACACTGTAGCTGTCTTCAGACACTCCAGAAGAGGGTGTCAGATTCTGGAGAATCTAAATCCCTCTTATGGTCTGCATATGATGTACATAAACACAGCCTCACATATACTTCTAAAATTTTAAAGATGTGTGGGACCACTGAGAGGGCTCAACAATTAACAGCATTGTCTCCTCTTTCAGAGAATCTGGGATAAACTACCAGCACCTTATGGTGGCCCATCTCCAGTTACAGTGGATCAGACAGACAGACAGACAGACAGAGAGACAGAGATAAGGATGGCAGGCCTGCCTGGTCTTTCTTTATTTCTTATACTTTTTAAAAAATGTTAATTAATTAATTAATTTATTTATTTATTTATTTATGTATTTATTAGATATAAGTACACTGTCGCCGTCTTCAGACACTCCAGAAGAGGGTGTCAGATTCTAGAGAATCTAAATCCCTCTTATGGTCTGAATATGATGTACTTAAACACAGCCTCACATATACTTCTAATAATTATAAATAGGTGGGGCCACTGAAAGGACTCAACAATTAACAGCATTGTCTCCTCTTCCAGAGGACCTGGGATCAACTACCAGCACCTAAAAGGTGGCCCATCTCCAGTTCCAGGGGATCAGACAGACAGACAGACAGACAGTGATAAGGATGGCAGGCCTGCCTGGTCTTTCTTTGTTTCTTATCCTTTTTTTAAAAAATTGTTTATTTATTTATTTATTTATTTATTTATTATTAGATATAAGTACACTGTAGCTGTTCAGACACTCCAGAAGAGGGTGTCATATTCTGGAGAATCTAAATCCCTCTTATGGTCTGCATATGATGTACATAAACACAGCCTCACATATACTTCTAAAAATTTAAAGAAGGGTGGGGCCACTCTAAAAGCTCAACAATTAACAGCATCGTCTCCTCTTCCAGAGTACCTGGAATCAACTACCAGCAACTATATGGTGGCCCATCTCCAGTTCCAGGGGATCAGACAGACAGACATACAGACAGTGATAAGGATGGCAGGCCTGCCTGGTCTTTCTTTCTGTCTTATCCTTTTAAAAAAAATGTTTATTTATATATTTATTTATGTATTTATTAGATATATGTACACTGTAGCTGCTTTCAGACACTCCAGAAGAGGGTGTCATATTCTGGAGAATCTAAATCCCTCTTATGGTCTGCATATGATGTACATAAACACAGCCTCGCATATACTTCTAAAAATTTAAAGATGTGTGGGGCCACTGAGAGGGCTCAACAATTAACAGCATTGTCTCCTCTTTCAGAGAACCTGGGATAAACTACCAGCACCTTATGGTGGCCCATCTCCAGTTCCAGGGGATTAGACAGACAGACAGATAGACAGAAAGACAGAGATAAGGATGGCAGGCCTGCCTGGTCTTTCTTTATTTCTTATACTTTTTAAAATATGTTTATTTATTTATTTATTTATTTATTTATTTATTTATTAGATATAAGTACACTGTAGCCGTCTTCAGACACTCCAGAAGAGGGTGTCAGATTCTAGAGAATCTAAATCCCTCTTATGGTCTGAATATGATGTACATAAATACAGCCTCACATATATTTCTAAAAATTATAAATAGGTGGGGCCACTGAAAGGACTCAACAATTAACAGCATTGTCTCCTCTTCCAGAGAACCTGGGATCAACTACCAGCACCTAAAAGGTGGCCCATCTCCAGTTCCAGGGGATCAGACAGACAGACAGACAGGCAGTGATAAGGATGGCAGGCCTTCCTGGTCTTTCTTTCTTTCTTATCCATTTTTTAAAAAAATGTTTGTTTATTTATTTATTTATTTATTTATTTATTTATTATTAGATATAAGTACACTTTAGCTGTTCAGACACTCCAGAAGAGGGTGTCAGATTCTGGAGAATCTAAATCCCTCTTATGGTCTGCATATGATGTACATAAACACAGCCTCACACATACTTCTAAAAATTTAAAGAAGGGTGGGGCCACTCTAAAAGCTCAACAATTAACAGCATTGTCTCCTCTTCCAGAGTACCTGGGATCAACTACCAGCAACTATATGGTGGCCCATCTCCAATTCCAGGGGATCAGACAGACAGACATACAGACAGTGATAAGGATGGCAGGCCTGCCTGGTCTTTCTTTCTGTCTTATCCTTTTTAAAAAAATGTTTATTTATATATTTATTTATGTATTTATTAAATATATGTACACTGTAGCTGCTTTCAGACACTCCAGAAGAGGGTGTCAGATTCTGGAGAATCTAAATCCCTCTTATGGTCTGCATATGATGTACATTAACACAGCCTCATATATACTTCTAAAAATTTAAAGAAGGGTGGGGCCACTGAGAGGGCTCAACAATTAACAGCATTGTCTCCTCTTCCAGAGAACCTGGGATAAACTACCAGCACCTTATGGTGGCCCATCCCCAGTTCCAGAGGATCAGACAGACAGACAGACAGACAGAGAGACAGAGATGAGGATGGCAGGCCTGCCTGGTCTTTCTTTATTTCTTATACATTTTAAAAACTGTTTATTTATTTATTTATTTATTTATTTATTTATTTATTTATTTATTTATTTATGTATTTATTAGATATAAGTACACTGTAGCCGTCTTCAGACACTCCATAAGAGGGTGTCAGATTCTAGAGAATCTAAATCCCTCTTATGGTCTGAATATGATGTACATAAACACAGCCTCATATATACTTCTAAAAATTATAAATAGGTGGGGCCACTGAAAGGACTCAACAATTAACAGCATTGTCTCCACTTCCAGAGAACCAGGGATCAACTACCAGCACCTAAAACGTGGCCCATCTCCAGTTCCAGGGGTTCAGACAGACAGACAGACAGACAGTGATAAGGATGGCAGGCCTGCCTGGTCTTTCTTTCTTTCTTATCCTTTTTTCAAAAAAATATTTGTTTATTTATTTATTTATTTATTTATTTATTTATTAATTTATTATTAGATATAAGTACACTGTAGCTGTTCAGACACTCCAGAAGAGGGTGTCAGATTCTGGAGAATCTAAATCCCTCTTATGGTCTGCATATGATGTACATAAACACAGCCTCATATATACTTCTAAAAATTTAAAGAAGGGTGGGGCCACTCTAAAAGCTCAACAATTAACAGCATTGTCTCCTCTTCCAGAGTACCTGGGATCAACTACCAGCAACTATAAGGTGGCCCATCTCCAGTTCCAGGGGATCAGACAGACAGACATACAGACAGTGATAAGGATGGCAGGCCTGCCTGGTCATTCTTTCTTTCTTATCCTTTTCAAAAAATGTTTATTTATATATTTATTTATGTATTTATTAGATATAAGTACACTGTAGCTGTCTTCAGACACTCCAGAAGAGGGTGTCAGATTCTGGAGAATCTAAATCCCTCTTATGGTCTGCATATGATGTACATAAACACAGCCTCACATATACTTCTAAAATTTTAAAGATGTGTGGGACCACTGAGAGGGCTCAACAATTAACAGCATTGTCTCCTCTTTCAGAGAATCTGGGATAAACTACCAGCACCTTATGGTGGCCCATCTCCAGTTCCAGTGGATCAGACAGACAGACAGACAGACAGAGAGACAGAGATAAGGATGGCAGGCCTGCCTGGTCTTTCTTTATTTCTTATACTTTTTAAAAAATGTTAATTAATTAATTAATTTATTTATTTATTTATGTATTTATTAGATATAAGTACACTGTCGCCGTCTTCAGACACTCCAGAAGAGGGTGTCAGATTCTAGAGAATCTAAATCCCTCTTATGGTCTGAATATGATGTACTTAAACACAGCCTCACATATACTTCTAATAATTATAAATAGTTGGGGCCACTGAAAGGACTCAACAATTAACAGCATTGTCTCCTCTTCCAGAGAACCTGGGATCAACTACCAGCACCTAAAAGGTGGCCCATCTCCAGTTCCAGGGGATCAGACAGACAGACAGATAGACAGTGATAAGGATGGCAGGCCTGCCTGGTCTTTCTTTGTTTCTTATCCTTTTTTTAAAAAATTGTTTATTTATTTATTTATTTATTTATTATTAGATATAAGTACACTGTAGCTGTTCAGACACTCCAGAAGAGGGTGTCATATTCTGGAGAATCTAAATCCCTCTTATGGTCTGCATATGATGTACATAAACACAGCCTCACATATACTTCTAAAAATTTAAAGAAGGGTGGGGCCACTCTAAAAGCTCAACAATTAACAGCATCGTCTCCTCTTCCAGAGTACCTGGAATCAACTACCAGCAACTATATGGTGGCCCATCTCCAGTTCCAGGGGATCAGACAGACAGACATACAGACAGTGATAAGGATGGCAGGCCTGCCTGGTCTTTCTTTCTGTCTTATCCTTTTAAAAAAATGTTTATTTATATATTTATTTATGTATTTATTAGATATATGTACACTGTAGCTGCTTTCAGACACTCCAGAAGAGGGTGTCATATTCTGGAGAATCTAAATCCCTCTTATGGTCTGCATATGATGTACATAAACACAGCCTCGCATATACTTCTAAAAATTTAAAGATGTGTGGGGCCACTGAGAGGGCTCAACAATTAACAGCATTGTCTCCTCTTTCAGAGAACCTGGGATAAACTACCAGCACCTTATGGTGGCCCATCTCCAGTTCCAGGGGATTAGACAGACAGACAGATAGACAGAAAGACAGAGATAAGGATGGCAGGCCTGCCTGGTCTTTCTTTATTTCTTATACTTTTTAAAATATGTTTATTTATTTATTTATTTATTTATTTATTTATTAGATATAAGTACACTGTAGCCGTCTTCAGACACTCCAGAAGAGGGTGTCAGATTCTAGAGAATCTAAATCCCTCTTATGGTCTGAATATGATGTACATAAATACAGCCTCACATATATTTCTAAAAATTATAAATAGGTGGGGCCACTGAAAGGACTCAACAATTAACAGCATTGTCTCCTCTTCCAGAGAACCTGGGATCAACTACCAGCACCTAAAAGGTGGCCCATCTCCAGTTCCAGGGGATCAGACAGACAGACAGACAGGCAGTGATAAGGATGGCAGGCCTTCCTGGTCTTTCTTTCTTTCTTATCCATTTTTTAAAAAAATGTTTGTTTATTTATTTATTTATTTATTTATTTATTTATTATTAGATATAAGTACACTTTAGCTGTTCAGACACTCCAGAAGAGGGTGTCAGATTCTGGAGAATCTAAATCCCTCTTATGGTCTGCATATGATGTACATAAACACAGCCTCACACATACTTCTAAAAATTTAAAGAAGGGTGGGGCCACTCTAAAAGCTCAACAATTAACAGCATTGTCTCCTCTTCCAGAGTACCTGGGATCAACTACCAGCAACTATATGGTGGCCCATCTCCAATTCCAGGGGATCAGACAGACAGACATACAGACAGTGATAAGGATGGCAGGCCTGCCTGGTCTTTCTTTCTGTCTTATCCTTTTTAAAAAAATGTTTATTTATATATTTATTTATGTATTTATTAAATATATGTACACTGTAGCTGCTTTCAGACACTCCAGAAGAGGGTGTCAGATTCTGGAGAATCTAAATCCCTCTTATGGTCTGCATATGATGTACATTAACACAGCCTCATATATACTTCTAAAAATTTAAAGAAGGGTGGGGCCACTGAGAGGGCTCAACAATTAACAGCATTGTCTCCTCTTCCAGAGAACCTGGGATAAACTACCAGCACCTTATGGTGGCCCATCCCCAGTTCCAGAGGATCAGACAGACAGACAGACAGACAGAGAGACAGAGATGAGGATGGCAGGCCTGCCTGGTCTTTCTTTATTTCTTATACATTTTAAAAACTGTTTATTTATTTATTTATTTATTTATTTATTTATTTATGTATTTATTAGATATAAGTACACTGTAGCCGTCTTCAGACACTCCATAAGAGGGTGTCAGATTCTAGAGAATCTAAATCCCTCTTATGGTCTGAATATGATGTACATAAACACAGCCTCATATATACTTCTAAAAATTATAAATAGGTGGGGCCACTGAAAGGACTCAACAATTAACAGCATTGTCTCCACTTCCAGAGAACCAGGGATCAACTACCAGCACCTAAAACGTGGCCCATCTCCAGTTCCAGGGGATCAGACAGACAGACAGACAGACAGTGATAAGGATGGCAGGCCTGCCTGGTCTTTCTTTCTTTCTTATCCTTTTTTCAAAAAAATATTTGTTTATTTATTTATTTATTTATTTATTTATTTATTTATTTATTTATTATTAGATATAAGTACACTGTAGCTGTTCAGACACTCCAGAAGAGGGTGTCAGATTCTGGAGAATCTAAATCCCTCTTATGGTCTGCATATGATGTACATAAACACAGCCTCATATATACTTCTAAAAATTTAAAGAAGGGTGGGGCCACTCTAAAAGCTCAACAATTAACAGCATTGTCTCCTCTTCCAGAGTACCTGGGATCAACTACCAGCAACTATATGGTGGCCCATCTCCAGTTCCAGGGGATCAGACAGACAGACATACAGAGAGTGATAAGGATGGCAGGCCTGCCTGGTCTTTCTTTCTTTATTATCCTTTTTAAAAAAATGTTTATTTATATATTTATTTATGTATTTATTAGATATATGTACACTGTAGCTGTCTTCAGACACTCCAGAAGAGGGTGTCAGATTCTGGAGAATCTAAATCCCTCTTATGGTCTGCATATTCGGTACATAAACACAGCCTTGCATATACTTCTAAAAATTTAAAGATGGGTGGGGCCACTGAGAGGGCTCAACAATTAACAGCATTGTCTCCTCTTTCAGAGAACCTGGGATAAACTACCAGCACCTTATGGTGGCCCAACTCCAGTTCCAGTGGATCAGACAGACAGACAGACAGAGAGACAGAGATAAGGATGGCAGGCCTGCCTGGTCTTTCTTTATTTCTTATACTTTTTAAAAAATGTTTATTTATTTATTTATTTATTTATTTATTTATTTATTTATTTATGTATATATTAAATATAAGTACACTGTAGCCGTCTTCAGACACTCCAGAAGAGGGTGTCAGTTTCTAGAGAATCTAAATCCCTCTTATGGTCTGAATATGATGTACATAAACACAGCCTCACATATACTTCTAAAAATTATAAATAGGTGGGGCCACTGAAAGGACTCAACAATTAACAGCATTGTCTCCTCTTCCAGAGAACCTGGGATCAACTACCAGCACCTAAAAGGTGGCCCATCTCCAGTTCCAGGGGATCAGACAGACAGACAGACAGACAGTGATAAGGATGGCAGGCCTGCCTGGTCTTTCTTTCTTTCTTATCCTTTTTTTAAAAAAATGTTTGTTTATTTATTTATTTATTTATTATTAGATATAAGTTCCCTGTAGCTGTTCAGACACTCCAGAAGAGGGTGTCAGATTCTGGAGAATCTAAATCCCTCTTCTGGTCTGCATATGATGTACATAAACACAGCCTCACATATACTTCTAAAAATTTAAAGAAGGGTGGGGCCACTCTAAAAGCTCAACAATTAACAGCATTGTCTCCTCTTCCAGAGTACCTGGGATCAACTACCAGCAACTATATGGTGGCCCATCTCCAGTTCCAGGGGATCAGACAGACAGACATACAGACAGTGATAAGGATGGCAGGCCTGCCTGGTCTTTCTTTCTTTCTTATCCTTTTTAAAAAAATGTTTATTTATATATTTATTTATGTATTTATTAGATATAAGTACACTGTAGCTGTCTTCAGACACTCCAGAAGAGGGTGTCAGATTCTGGAGAATCTAAATCCCTTTTATGGTCTGCATATGATGTACATAAACACAGCCTCACATATACTTCTAAAAATTTAAAGACATGTGGGGCCACTGAGAGGGCTCAACAATTAACAGCATTGTCTCCTCTTGCAGAGAACCTGGGATAAACTACAGGCACCTTATGGTGGCCCATCTCCAGTTCCAGTGGATCAGACAGACAGACAGACAGAGAGACAGAGATAGGGATGGCAGGCCTGACTGGTCTTTCTTTATTTCTTATACTTTTTAAAAAATGTTTATTTATTCTTTTATTTATTTATTTATTTATTTATTTATTTATTTATTTATTTATGTATTTATTAGATATAAGTACACTGTAGCCGTCTTCAGACACTCCAGAAGATGGTGTCAGATTCTGGAGAATCTAAATCCCTCTTATGGTCTGAATATGATGTACATAAACACAGCCTCACATATACTTCTAAAAATTAAAAATGGGTGGGGCCACTGAAAGGGCTCAACAATTAACAGCATTGTCTCCTCTTCCAGAGAACCTGGGATCAACTACCAGCACCTACAAGGTGGCCCATCTCCAGTTCCAGGGGATCAGACAGACAGACAGACAGACTGAGATAAGTATGACAGGCCTGCCTGGTCTTTCTTTCTTTCCTATCCTTTTAAAATAATGTTTATTTATTTATTTATTTATTTATTTATTTATTTATATATGTATGTATTTATTAGATATAAGTACACTGTAGTTGTCTTCAGACACTCCAGAAGAGGGTGTCAGATTCTGGAGAAACTAAATCCCTCTTATGGTCTGCATATGATGTACATAAACACAGCCTAACATATACTTCTAAAAATTTAAAGATAGGTGGAGCCACTGAAAGGGCTCAACAATTAATAGCATTGTCTCCTCTTCCAGAGAAGCTGGGATCAACTAACAGCAACTATATGGTGGCCCATTTGCAGTTCCAAGGTATCAGACAGTCTGACAGACAGACAGACTGACAGAGATTAGGATGGCAGGCCTGCCTGGTCTTTCTTTCTTTATTATCCTTTTTAAAAAATGTTTATTTATTCATGTATTTATTAGATATAAGTACACTGTAGCTGTCTTCAGACACTCCAGAAGAGGGTGTCAGATTCTGGAGAATCTAAATCCCTCTTATGGTCTGCATATGATGTACATAAACACAGCCTCACATATACTACTAAAAATTTAACGATGGGTGGGGCCACTGAAATCGCTCAACAATTAACAGCATTGTCTCCTCTTCCAGAGAACCTGGGATCAACTACCAGCACCTATATGGTGGCCCATCTCCAGTTCCAGGGGATCAGAACGACTGATAGACAGACAGACAGAGATAGGGATGGTAGGCCTGCCTGGTCTTTCTTTTTTTCTTATCCGGTTTAAATAATGTTTATTTATTTATTTATTTATTTATTTATTTATTATATAAGTACACTGTAGCTGTCTTCAGACACTCCAGAAGAGGGTGTCAGATTCTGGAGTATCTAAATCCCTCTTATGGTCTGCATATGATGTACATAAACACAGACTCACATATACTTCTAAAAATTTAAAGACGTGTGGGGCCACTGAGAGGGCTCAACAATTAACAGCATTGTCTCCTCTTTCAGAGAACCTGGGATAAACTACAGGCACCTTATGGTGGCCCATCTCCAGTTCCAGTGGATCAGACAGACAGACATACAGACAGTGATAAGGATGGCAGTCCTGCCTGGTCTTTCTTTCTTTCTTATAATTTTAAAAAATGTTTATTTATATATTTATATATGTATTTATTAGATATATGTACACTGTAGCTGTCTTCAGACACTCCAGAAGAGGGTGTCAGATTCTGGAGAATCTAAATCCCTCTTATGGTCTGAATATGATGTACATAAACACAGCCTCACATATACTTGTAAAAATTAAAAATGGGTGGGGCCACTGAAAGGGCTCAACAATTAACAGCATTGTCTCCTCTTCCAGAGAACCTGGGATCAACTACCAGCACCTACAAGGTGGCCCATCTCCAGTTCCAGGTGATCAGACAGACAGACAGACAGACTGAGATAAGTATGGCAGGCCTGCCTGGTCTTTCTTTCTTTCTTATCCTTTTAAAATAATGTTTATTTATTTATTTATTTATTTATTTATTTATTTATATATGTATGTATTTATTAGATATAAGTACACTGTAGTTGTCTTCAGACACTCCAGAAGAGGGTGTCAGATTCTGGAGAAACTAAATCCCTCTTATGGTCTGCATATGATGTACATAAACACAGCCTAACACATACTTCTAAAAATTTAAAGATAGGTGGAGCCACTGAAAGGGCTCAACAATTAATAGCATTGTCTCCTCTTCCAGAGAAGCTGGGATCAACTAACAGCAACTATATGGTGGCCCATCTGCAGTTCCAAGGTATCAGACAGTCTGACAGACAGACAGACTGACAGAGATTAGGATGGCAGGCCTGCCTGGTCTTTCTTTCTTTATTATCCTTTTTAAAAAATGTTTATTTATTCATGTATTTATTAGATATAAGTACATTGTAGCTGTCTTCAGACACTCCAGAAGAGGGTGTCAGATTCTGGAGAATCTAAATCTCTCTTATGGTCTGCATATGATGTACATAAACACAGCCTCACATATACTACTAAAAATTTAACGATGGGTGGGGCCACTGAAATCGCTCAACAATTAACAGCATTGCCTCCTCTTCCAGAGAACCTGGGATCAACTACCAGCACCTATATGGTGGCCCATCTCCAGTTCCAGGGGATCAGAACGACTGATAGACAGACAGACAGAGATAGGGATGGTAGGCCTGCCTGGTCTTTCTTTTTTTCTTATCCGGTTTAAATAATGTTTATTTATTTATTAATTTATTTATTTATTTATTTATTTATTTATTATATAAGTACACTGTAGCTGTCTTCAGACACTCCAGAAGACGGTGTCAGATTCTGGAGTATCTAAATCCCTCTTATGGTCTGCATATGATGTACATAAACACAGACTCACATATACTTCTAAAAATTTAAAGATGGGTGGGGCCACTGATAGGGCTCAACAATTAAGAGCATTGTCTCCTCTTCCAGAGAACCTTGGATCAACTACCAGCTACTATATGGTGGCACATCTCCAGTTCCAGGGGATCAGACAGACAGACAGACAGAGATAAGGATGGCAGGCCTGCCTGGTCTTACTTACTTTCTTTTCCTTTTTCAAAAATGTTTATTTATTTATTTATTTATTTATTATATATAAGTACACTGTAGCTGTCTTCAGACACTCCAGTATAGGGTGTCAGATTCTGGAGAATCTAAATCCTCTTATAATCTGAATATGATGTACATAAACACAGCCTCACATATACTTTTAAATATTTAAAGAAGTGTGGGGCCACTGAAAGGGCTCAACAATTAACAGCATTGTCTCCTCTTCCAGAGAACCTTGGATCAACTACCAGCAACTATATGGTAGCCCATCTCCAGTTCCAGGGGATCAGACAGACAGACAGACAGACAGACAGAGATAAGGATGGCAGGCCTGCCTGGTCTTACTTTGTTTCTTATCCTTTTTAAAAAATGTTTATTTATTTATTTATTTATTACATATAAGTACACTGTAGCTGTCTTCAGACACTCCAGTAGAGGGTGTCAGATTCTGGAGAATCTAAATCCTCTTATAATCTGAATATGATGTACATAAACACAGCCTCACATATACTTCTAAATATTTAAAGAAGTGTGGGGCCACTGAAAGGGCTCAACAATTAAGAGCATTGTCTCCTCTTCCAGTGAACCTTGGATCAACTACCAGCAACTATATGGTGGCCCATCTCCAGTTCCCGGGGATCAGATAGAAAGACAGACAGACAGGCAGAGATATGGATGGCAGGCCTGCCTGGTCTTTCTTTCTTATCCTTTTTAAAAAATGTTTAGTTATTTATTTATTTATGTATTTAGTAGATATAAGTACACTGTAGCTGTTCAGACACTACAGAAGAGGGTGTCAGATTCTGGAAAATCTAAATCCCTCTTATGGTCTGCATATGATGTACATAAACACAGCCTCACATATACTTCTAAATATTTAAAGATGGGTGGCGCCACTGAAAGGGCTCAACAATTAACAGCATTGTCTCCTCTTCCAGAGAACCTGGGATCAACTACCAGCAACTATTCCTGGCCCATCTCCAGTTTCCAGGGATCAGATAGACAGACAGATAGACAGACAGAGATATGGATGGCAGGCCTGCCTGGTCTTTCTTTCTGTCTTATCCTTTTTAAAAAATGTTTATTTATTTATTTATTTATTTATTTATTTATTTATTTATTTATGTATTTAGTAGATATAAATACACTGTAGCTGTTCAGACACTCCAGAAGAGGGTGTCAGATTCTGGAGAATCTAAATCCCTCTTATGGTCTGCATATGATGTACATAAACACAGCCTCACATATACTTTTAAAAATTTAAAGAAGTGTGGGGCTACTCTAAAAGCTCAACAATTAACAGCATTGTCTCCTCTTCCAGAGTACCTGGGATCAACTACCAGCAACTATATGGTGGCCCATCTCCAGTTCCAGGGGATCAGACAGACAGACATACAGACAGTGATAAGGATGGCAGGCCTGCCTGGTCTTTCTTTCTTTCTTATCCTTTTTAAAAAAATGTTTATTTATATATTTATTTATGTATTTATTCGATATAAGTACACTGTAGCTGTCTTCAGACACTCCAGAAGAGGGTGTCAGACTCTGGAGAATCTAAATCCTCTTATAATCTGAATATGATGTACATAAACACAGCCTCACATATACTTCTAAATATTTAAAAAGTGTGGGGCCACTGAAAGGGCTCAACAATTAACAGCATTGTCTCCTCTTCCAGAGAACCTTGGATCAACTACCAGCTACTATATGGTGGCACATCTCCAGTTCCAGGGGATCAGACAGACAGACAGACAGACAGAGATAAGGATGGCAGGCCTGCCTGGTCTTACTTTGTTTTTTATCCTTTTTAAAAAATGTTTATTTATTTATTTATTTATTACATATAAGTACACTGTAGCTGTCTTCAGACACTCCAGTAGAGGGTGTCAGATTCTGGAGAATCTAAATCCTCTTATAATCTGAATATGATGTACATAAACACAGCCTCACATATACTTCTAAATATTTAAAGAAGTGTGGGGCCACTGAAAGGGCTCAACAATTAAGAGCATTGTCTCCTCTTCCAGAGAACCTTGGATCAACTACCAGCAACTATATGGTGGCCCATCTCCAGTTCCCGGGGATCAGATAGACAAACAGACAGACAGGCAGAGATATGGATGGCAGGCCTGCCTGGTCTTTCTTTCTTTCTTATCCTTTTTAAAAAATGTTTATTTATTTATTTATTTATGTATTTAGTAGATATAAGTACACTGTAGCTGTTCAGACACTACAGAAGAGGGTGTCAGATTCTGGAAAATCTAAATCCCTCTTATGGTCTGCATATGATGTACATAAACACAGCCTCACATATACTTCTAAAAATTTAAAGAAGGGTGGGGCCACTCTAAAAGCTCAACAATTAACAGCATTGTCTCCTCTTCCAGAGTACCTGGGATCAACTACCTGCAACTATATGGTGGCCCATCTCCAGTTCCAGGGGATCAGACAGACAGACATACAGACAGTGCTAAGGATGGCAGGCCTGCCTGGTCTTTCTTTCTTTCTTATCCTTTTTAAAAAATGTTTATTTATATATTTATTTATGTATTTATTAGATATAAGTACACTGTAGCTGTCTTCAGACACTCCAGATGAGGGTGTCAGATTCTGGAGAATCAAAATCCCTCTTATGGTCTGCATATGATGTACATAAACACAGCCTCACATATACTTCTAAAAATTTAAAGATGTGTGGGGCCACTGAGAGGGCTCAACAATTAACAGCATTGTCTCCTCTTTCAGAGAACCTGGGATAAACTACCAGCACCTTATGGTGGCCCATCTCCAGTTCCAGTGGATCAGACAGACAGACAGACAGAGAGACAGAGATAAGGATGGCAGGCCTGCCTGGTCTTTCTTTATTTCTTATACTTTTTAAAAAATCTTTATTTATTTATTTATTTATGTATTTATTAGATATAAGTACACTGTAGCCATCTTCAGACACTCCAGAAGAGGGTGTCAGATTCTGGAGAATCTAAATCCCTCTTATGGTCTGCATATGATGTACATAAACACAGCCTCACATATACTTCTAAAAATTAAAAATGGGTGGGGCCACTGAAATGGTTCAACAATTAACAGCATTGTCTCCTCTTCCAGAGAACCTGGGATCAACTACCAGCACTTACAAGGTGGCCCATCTCCAGTTCCAGGGGATCAGACAGACAGACAGACAGACAGAGATAAGGATGGCAGGCCTGCCTGGTCTTTCTTTCTTTCTTATCCTTTTTAAAAAATATTTATTTATTTATTTATTTATTTATTTATTTATTTATTTATTTATGTATTTCTTAGATATAAGTACACTATAGCTTTCTTTAGACACTCCAGAGGAGGGTGTCAGATTCTGGAGAATGTAAATCCCTCTTATGGTCTGCATAGGGTGTACATAAACACAGCCTCACATATACTGAGCTGAGGTGTCACAGGCCAACTGCTGGAATTTCTGAGTACCACCTAGAGAGAGAAAAGCTATGCTGTGTTTGCTTAATTTATGTATTTTATTATTTCTATTTGTTGTTTTGTTTTGTTTTATTTGTTTTTAGAGATGTCCTCAGTCTGTAGCTCTGGCTGATCCAGGACTGCCTACTTGTGTTAATTAGGGTTTCACAGCTGAGAATAGACACCAAGAGCAAGGTAAGGCTTAGAAAACCCTACATTCAGTGGTGGCTCAAGCTCTTAATGAGAGCACTCAGTAGATAGAGGCAGTCAGTTTCTGAGTTTGAGGCCACCCTGGTGAAAGACAGGGCTAGGGTGAGGAAAGAAAGGAAGAAAGAAAGAAAGAAAGAAAAAGTTTTTATAAAAGTTTTATAAAAAGTGTTAAAGTTTTTAAAAATTAAAAAAAAAAATACCAGATCACCATCACACAGCATTGGCTGTCTTCAGGTGTATCCTTTCAGCCTCCAAAACAAAAAACAATGGCTGGCTGTCTTCAGGTGTATCCTATTCTCGAGTCTTATTTCCAACCTTAGAGCTGGGCTGAGATGCCTCATTATGTAATTGCAAACCTTCCTTGGTTTGTCTTTTCCATTTCTAAGACTAACAGGCCTTTTTCTATTTATTGAATATGCTCATGACTGTCCTTTAGATATAGTAAATATAACTGTTGCTTATAAAACTTGTTTTCTAGGAATTTTTAAAGGGCAATGGCAGAGTTTATTTATAAAAAAATATTTTGCATTTATTTATTTGTGTGAGTGATGAAGCTCAGGTCTTCAAACTCGTCAGGAGGTATGATTACCTCCCCTCTCTCTCAACCCCTCTCTCTCCTCTCTCAATGATTGTGTAAGAATGTTTTGCATGTGTATGCTGTGCCCACAGACTCCAGAACAGAGTATTAGATCCCCTGGAACTGGAGATGGGCCACCATATATAATACTGGTAATTGAGCCCAGGTTCTCTGGAAGAGGAGACAATGCTCTTAATTGTTGAGCCCTCTCTGTAGCCACATCTTTCTTTCTTTTTTTTTTTTTTGAGTTTATGTGAGGCTGTGTTTATATACATCATATGCAGACAATAAGAATGATTTAGATTCTTCAGAATCTGACACCCTCTTCTGGACTGTCTGAAGATAGCTACAGCATACTTAAATATAATAAATAAATAAATCTTTAAAAAGAAAAGGAAAAGTAAAAAAGAAAGAACAGGCCTCTCATATGCATGTTCATAGAGGAAAATGGAAGAGACCCCAATCTAACCTCAGCAGGGTGCTTCCTTCTGGATGGTAGCTCACAGTTTCATCCCAGCAAGACAGGCAAATCACTGAGTTCAAGGACAGTAAGGTTCAGGACAGCCAAGGTTAGGAAGGAAAAGGGTCTATGTTGAGAATACAAACCGACAAAACAACAACTAGGAAAAAGAAGTGACAGTGTAACTTGGGGTAGGGTACCAACAAGAGAAAGCTTTCTGTTACCACTTACAAACACCAGTAGCCTTGCACCCTTCTGCCCAGGTCCCTGCCTTCCTTTCTAGGCATTCTAAGGATGCCAGGGGGTGGGGGAATCCAGATTAACTTTTTAAAAACAAAGACTTGGTCTTTGATGTCTATAGGAAGCCCTTCTCAGTGCCTTTAACTACCACTGAACTTTCAGGGCTGTGACTCAACTGTAACAAGGAACAGGGCTAAGAACCTGCAGCCTTTGAAAACAACTATTTTTTTAAAGTGGGGGACCCAAATCAGCAGTAAAACCCCTCAGGTTCAGCCATAATACTTGTTAGGGAAAGAGCCTCAATGTCCGGAGCTGAGGTCTCATGGGTGAACTGCTTCAAGCTCTGAGTATCATTGAAAGAAAGAAAAGATATCATGTGGTTGCTTAATTTATTTATTTTATTATTTCTATTTTTTGTTTTCTTTTGTTTTGTTTTAGAAAAGGCCTCAGTCTGTAGCTATGGCTGACCTAGGACAGACTACATGTGTTAATTAGGGTTTCACAGCTGAGAAACAGACCATACCTATGTAAGACTTAGAAAACCCAACAGTCAGTGGTGGCTCGAGCTCTTAATGAGAGCACTCTGGAGGCAGAGGCAGTCAGTTTCTGAGTTCGAGGCCAGCCTGGTTAAAGACAGGGATAGGCAGGGCTAGGCAAGGCAGGGCTGGGCTGGGCTAGGCTAGGCTAGGCAAGGGGCTGGGCTAGTCAAGGCAAGGGACTAGGCTAGGCTACTCAAGGGGCTAGGCAAGACAGACAGACAGAGAGAAAGACAGACAAGAATGGCAGGCCTGCCTGGTTTTTCTTTCTTTCTTATCCCTTTTAAAAAATGTTTATTTATTTATTTATTTATTTATTTATTTATTTATTTATTTATTTATTTATGTATTTATTAGATATAAGTACACTGTAGCTGTCTTCAGACACTCCAGAAGAGGGTGTCAGATTCTGGAGAATCTATATCCCTATTATGGTCTGCATATGATGTACATAAACACAGCCTCACATTTACTTCTAAAAATTTAAAGATGTGTGGGGCCAATGAAAGAAATCAACAATTAACAACATTGTCTCCTCTTATAGAGAACCAGGGATCAACTACCAGCAACGATATGGTGGCCCATCTCCAGTTCCAGGGGATCAGACAGACAGACAGACATACAGACAGATAGAGTTAAGAATGGCAGGCCTACCTGGTCTTTCATTCTTTCTTATCCTTTTTAAAAAATGTTTATTAATTTAAGTATGTATTTATTAGATTTAAGTACATTGTAGCTGTCTTCAAACACTCCCGAAGAGGGTGTCAGATTCTGGAGAATCTATATCCCTCTTATGGTCTGCATATGATGTACATGAACACAGCCTCACATATACTTCTAAAAATTTAAAGATGGGTGGGGCCACTGAAAGGGCTCAACAATTAACAGCACTGACTCATCTTCCAGAGAACCTGGGATCAACTACCAGCAATTATATGGTGGCCCATCTCCAGTTCCAGGGGATCAGACAGACAGACAGACAGTGATAAGGATGGCAGGCCTGCCTGGTCTTTCTTTCTTATCGTTTTTAAAAAATGTTTATTTCTTTATTTATGTATTTATTAGATATAAGTACCCTGTATCCGTCATAGACACTCCAAAAGACGGTGTCAGATTCTGGAGAATATAAATCCCTCTTTAAGGGTCTGAATATGATGTACATAAACACAGCATCACATTTACTTCTAGAAATTTAAAGATGGGTGGGGCCACTGAAAGGGCTGAACAATTAACAGCATTGTCTCCTCTTCAGAAGACCTGGGATCAACTACCAGCAACAAAATGGTGGCCCATCTCCAGTTCCAGGAGATCAGACAGACAGACAAACAGAGAGACAGACAGACAGACAAAGATAAGGATGGCAGCCCTGCCTGGTCTTTCTTTCTTTCTTATCCTTTTTAAAAAATGTTTATTTATTTATTTATTTATTTATTAGATATAAGTACACTGTAGCTATCTTCAGATACTCCAAAAGAGGATGTCAGATTCTGGAGAATCTAAATCCCTCTTATGGTCTGCATATGATGTACATAAACACAGCCTCACATATACTTCTAAAAATTTAAAGATGGGTGGGGCCACAGAAAGGGATCAACAATTAACAGCATTGTCTCCTCTTCCAGAGAACCTTGGATAAACTACCAGCAACTATATGGTTGCCCATCTCCAGTTCCAGGGTATCAGACAGACAGACAGACAGACAGACAGAGATAAGAATGGAGGCCTGCCTGGTCTTCCTTTCTTTCTTATACTTTTAAAAAAAATGTCTTCTTATTTATTTATTTATTTTTGTATTTATTACATATAAGTACACTGAAGCTGTCTTCAGACACTCCAGAAGAGGGTGCCAGATTCTGGAGAATCTAAATCCCTCTTATGGTCTGCATATGATGTACATAAACACAGCCTCACATATACTTCTAAAAATTTAAAGATGTGTGGGGCCACTGAAAGGGCTCAAAAATTAACAGCATTGTCTCCTCTAACAGAGAACCTGGGATCAACTACCAGCAACTATATGGTGGCCCATCTCCAGTTCCAGGGGATCAGGCAGACAAAGAGACAGACAGACAAGGGTGGCAGTCCTCCCTGGTTTTTCTTTCTTTCTTATCCTTTTTAAAAAATATTTATTTATTTATTTATGTATTTATAAGATATAAGTACACTGTAGCTGTATTCAGACACTCCAGAAGAGGGTGTCAGATTCTGGAGAATATAAATCCCTCTTATGGTCTGCATATGATGGACATAAACACAGATTCACATACACTTCTAAAAATTTAAGATGGGTGGGGCCACTGAAAGGGCTCAACAATTAACAGCATTGTCTCTTCTTCCAGAAAACCTGGGATCAACTACCAGCAACTATATGGTGGCCCATCTCCAGTTCCAGGGGATCAGACAGACAGACAGACAGACAGAGATAAGGAGGGCAGGCCTGCCTGGTTTTTCTTTCTTTCTTATCCTTTTAAAATAATGTTTATTTATTTATTTATTTATTTATTTATTTATTTATTTATTTATTTATTTATTAGATATAAGTACACTGTAGTTGTCTTCAGACACTCCAGAAGAGGGTGTCAGATTCTGGAGAATCTAAATCTCTCTTATGGTCTGCATATGATGTACATAAACACAGCCTAACATATACTTCTAAAAATTTAAAGATAGGTGGAGCCACTGAAAGGGCTCAACAATTAACAGCATTGTCTCTTCTTCCAGAGAACCTGGGATCAACTAACAGCAACTATATAGTGGCCCATCTCCAGTTCCAATGGATCAGACAGACAGACAGACTGACAGAGATAAGGATGGAGGCCTGCCTGGTCTTTCTTTCTTTCTTATACTTTAAAAAAATGTTTATTAATTTAAGTATTTATTTATTAGATATAAGTACACTTTAGCTGTCTTCATACACTCTAGAAGAGGGTGTCATCTTCTGGGTAATCTAAATCCCTCTTATGGTCTGCATATGATGTACATAAACACAGCCTCACATATACTTCTAAAAATTTAAAGAAGGGTGGGCCCACTGAAAGGGCTCAACAATTAACAGCATTGTCTCCTCTTCCAGAGATCCTTGGATCAACTACAAGCAACTATATGGTGGCCCATCTCAAGTTCCAGGGGATAAGACAGACAGACAGACAGACAGAGATAAGGATGGCAGGCCTGCCTGATTTTTCTTTCTTTCTTATCCTTTTTAAAAAATGTTTATTTATTTATTTATTTATTCATTTATTTATTTATTTATTTATTTATGTATTTATTAGATATAAGTACACTGTAGCAGTCTTCAGACTCTCCAGAAGAGGGTGTCAGATTCTGGAGAATCAATATCCCTCTTATGGTCTGCATATGATGTACATGAACACAGCCTCACATATACTTCTAAAAATTTAAAGATGGGTGGGGCCACTGAAAGGGCTCAACAATTAACAGCATTGTCTCCTCTACCAGAGAACCTGGGATCAACTACCAGCAACTATATGGTGGCCCATCTCCAGTTCCAGGGGATCAGACAGACAGACAGACAGACAAGGATATCAGGCCTGCCTGGTCTCTCTTTCTTTATTATCCTTTTTAAAAAATGTTTATTTGTTTATTTATGAATTTATTAGATATAAGTACACTGTAGCTGTCTTCAGACACTCCAGAAGAGGGTGTCAGATTCTGGAGAATCTAAATCCCTCTTATGGTCTGCATATTGCGTACATAAACACAGCCTCGCATATACTTCTAAAAATTTAAAGATGGGTGGGGCCACTGAAAGGGCTCAACAATTAACAGCATTGTCTCCTCTTCCAGAGAACCTGGGATCAACTACAAGAAACTCTATGGTGGCCCATCTCCAGTTCAAGAGGATCAGACAGACAGACAGACAGACAGAGATAAGTATGGCAGGCCTGCCTGGTCTTTCTTTCTTTCTTATCGTTTTTAAAAAATGTTTATTTCTTTATTTATGTATTTATTAGATATAAGTACCCTGTATCCGTCATAGACACTCCAAAAGACGGTGTCAGATTCTGAAGAATATAAATCCCTCTTTAAGGGTCTGAATATGATATACATAAACACAGCATCACATTTACTTCTAGAAATTTAAAGATGGGTTGGGCCACTGAAAGGGCTGAACAATTAACAGCATTGTCTCCTCTTCAGAAGACCTGGGATCAACTACCAGCAACAAAATGGTGGCCCTTCTCCAGTTCCAGGAGATCAGACAGACAGACAAACAGAGAGACAGACAGACAGACAAAGATAAGGATGGCAGCCCTGCCTGGTCTTTCTTTCTTTCTTATCCTTTTTAAAAAATGTTTATTTATTTATTTATTTATTTATTTATTTATTTATTTATTTATTTATTTATTAGATATAAGTACACTGTAGCTATCTTCAGATACTCCAAAAGAGGGGGTCAGATTCTGGAGAATCTAAATCCCTCTTATGGTCTGCATATGATGTACATAAACACAGCCTCACATATACTTCTAAAAATTTAAAGATGGGTGGGGCCACAGAAAGGGATCAACAATTAACAGCATTGTCTCCTCTTCCAGAGAACCTTGGATAAACTACCAGCAAATATATGGTGGCCCATCTCCAGTTCCAGGGTATCAGACAGACAGACAGACAGAGAGAGATAAGAATGGAGGCCTGCCTGGTCTTTCTTTCTTTCTTATACTTTTAAAAAAAATGTTTATTTATTTATTTATTTATTTATTTATTTATGTATTTATTACATATAAGTACACTGTAGCTGTCTTCAGACACTCCAGAAGAGGGTGTCAGATTCTGGAGAATCTAAATCCCTCTTATGGTCTGCATATGATGTACATAAACACAGCCTCACATATACTTCTAAAAATTTAAAGATGTGTGGGGCCACTGAAAAGGCCCAAAAATTAACAGCATTGTCTCCTCTAACAGAGAACCTGGGATCAACTACCAGCAACTATATGGTGGCCCATCTCCAGTTCCAGGGGATCAGGCAGACAAAGAGACAGACAGACAAGGGTGGCAGTCCTCCCTTGTTTTTCTTTCTTTCTTATCCTTTTTAAAAAATGTTTATTTATTTATTTATGTATTTATAAGATATAAGTACACTGTAGCTGTCTTCAGACACTCCAGAAGAGGGTGTCAGATTCTGGAGAATATAAATCCCTCTTATGGCCTGCATATGATGGACATAAACACAGATTCACATACACTTCTAAAAATTTAAGATGGGTGGGGCCACTGAAGGGGCTCAACAATTAACAGCATTGTCTCTTCTTCCAGAAAACCTGGGATCAACTACCAGCAACTATATGGTGGCCCATCTCCAGTTCCAGGGGATCAGACAGACAGACAGACAGACAGAGATAAGGAGGGCAGGCCTGCCTGGTTTTTCTTTCTTTCTTATCCTTTTAAAATAATGTTTATTTATTTATTTATTTATTTATGTATTTATTAGATATAAGTACACTGTAGTTGCTTCAGACACTCCAGAAGAGGGTGTCAGATTCTGGAGAATCTAAATCCCTCTTATGGTCTGCATGTGATGTACATAAACACAGCCTAACATATACTTCTAAAAATTTAAAGATAGGTGGAGCCACTGAAAGGGCTCAACAATTAACAGCATTGTCTCTTCTTCCAGAGAACCTGGGATCAACTAACAGCAACTATATAGTGGCCCATCTCCAGTTCCAATGGATCAGACAGACAGACAGACTGACAGAGATAAGGATGGAGGCCTGCCTGGTCTTTCTTTCTTTCTTATACTTTAAAAAATGTTTATTAATTTAAGTATGTATTTATTAGATATAAGTACACTTTAGCTGTCTTCATACACTCTAGAAGAGGGTGTCATCTTCTGGGTAATCTAAATCCCTCTTATGGTCTGCATATGATGTACATAAACACAGCCTCACATATACTTCTAAAAATTTAAAGAAGGGTGGGCCCACTGAAAGGGCTCAACAATTAACAGCATTGTCTCCTCTTCCAGAGATCCTTGGATCAACTACAAGCAACTATATGGTGGCCCATCTCAAGTTCCAGGGGATAAGACAGACTGACAGACAGACAGAGATAAGGATGGCAGGCCTGCCTGATTTTTCTTTCTTTCTTGTCCTTTTTAAAAAATGTTCATTTATTTATTTATTTATTCATTTATTTATTTATTTATTTATTTATTTATTTATTTATTTATTAGATATAAGTACACTGTAGCAGTCTTCAGACTCTCCAGAAGAGGGTGTCAGATTCTGGAGAATCAATATCCCTCTTATGGTCTGCATATGATGTACATGAACACAGCCTCACATATACTTCTAAAAATTTAAAGATGGGTGGGGCCACTGAAAGGGCTCAACAATTAACAGCATTGTCTCCTCTACCAGAGAACCTGGGATCAACTACCAGCAACTATATGGTGGCCCATCTCCAGTTCCAGGGGATCAGACAGACAGACAGACATACAGACAGATAGAGTTAAGGATGGAAGGCCTACCTGGTCTTTCATTCTTTCTTATCCTTTTTAAAAAATGTTTATTAATTTAAGTATGTATTTATTAGATATAAGTACACTGTAGCTCTCTTCAAACACTCCCGAAGAGGGTGTCAGATTCTGGAGAATCTATATCCCTCTTATGGTCTGCATATGATGTACATGAACACAGCCTCACATATATTTCTAAAAATTTATAGATGGGTGGGGCCACTGAAAGGGCTCAACAATTAACAGCACTGACTCCTCTTCCAGAGAACATGGGATCAACTACCAGCATTTATATGGTGGCCCATCTCTAGTTCCAGGGGAACAGACAGACAGACAGACAGACAGACAGACAAGGATGGCAGGCTTGCCTGGTCTCTCTTTCTTTATTATCCTTTTTTAAAAATGTTTATTTGTTTATTTATGAATTTATTAGATATAAGTACACTGTAGCTGTCTTCAGACACTCCAGAAGAGGGTGTCAGATTCTGGAGTATCGATATCCCTCTTATGGTCTGCATATTATGTACATAAACACAGCCTCACATATACTTCTAAAAATTAAAATATGTGTGGGGCCACTTAAAGGTCTCAACAATTAACAGCATTGTCAACTCTACCAGAGATCCTGGGATCAACTACCAGCAACTATATGGTGGCCCATCTCCAGTTCCAGGTGATCAGACAGACAGACAGACAGACAATGATAATGATGGCAGGCCTACCTGGTCTTTCTTTCTTTCTTATCCTTTTTAAAAAATGTTTATTCATATATTTATGTATTTATTAGATATAAGTACAATGTAGCTGTCTTCAAGCAATCAAGAAGAGGGTGTCAGATTCTGGAGAATCTAAATCCCACTTATGGTCTGCATATGATGTACATAAACACAGCCTCAACTTTACTTCTAAAAATTTAAAGATGGGTGGGGCCACTGAAATGGCTCAACAATTAACAGCATTGTCTCCTCTTCCAGAGAGCCTGGGATCAACTTCCAGCAACTATATGGTGGCCCATCTCCAGTTCCAGGGTATCAAACAGACAGACAGACAGACAGAGTTAAGGATGGAGGCCTGCCTGGTCTTTCTTTCTTTCTTATCCTTTTTAAAAATATTTATTTTTTATATATGTATTTATTAGATATAAGTAAACTGTATCTGTTTCAGACACTCCAGAAGAGGTTGTCAGATTCTGGAGAATCTAAATCCCTCTTATGTTCTGAATATGATGTACATAAACACAGCCTCACATATACTTCTAAAAATTAAAAATGGGTGGGGCCACTGAAAGGGCTCAAAAATTAACAGCATTGTCTCCTCTTCCAGAGAACCTGGGATCAACTACCAGCTCCTACAAGGTGGCCCATCTCCAGTTCCAGGGGATCAGACAGACAGACAGACAGACAGACAGAGATAATGATGGCAGGCCTGCCTGGTCTTTCTTTCTTTCTTATCCTTTTTAAAAATATTTATTTATTTATTTATTTATTTATTTATTTATTTATTTATGTATTTCTTAGATATAAGTACACTGTAGCTCTCTTCAGACACTCCAGAGGAGGGTGTCAGATTCTGGAGAATGTAAATCTCTCTTATGGTCTGCATATGATGTACATAAACACAGCCTCACATATACTGAGCTCAGGTGTCACAGGCCAACTGCTGGAATTTCTGAGTACCACCTAGAGAGAGAAAAGCTATGCTGTGGTTTCTTAATTTATGTATTTTATTATTTCTATTTGTTGTTTTGTTTTGTTTTATTTGTTTTTAGAGAAGTCCTCAGTCTGTAGCTCTGGCTGACCCAGGACTGCCTACTTGTGTTAATTAGGGTTTCACAGCTGAGAACAGACACCAAGAGCAAGGTAAGGCTTAGAAAACCCTACATTCAGTGGTGGCTCAAGCTCTTAATGAGAGCACTCTGTAGGCAGAGGCAGTCAGTTTCTGAGTTCGAGGCCACCCTGGTGAAAGACAGGGCTAGCGTGAGGAAAGAAAGAAAGAAAGAAAGAAAAAGTTTTTATAAAAGTTTTATAAAAAGTGTTAAAATTTTTAAAAATTAAAAAAAAACAATACCAGATCACCATCACACAGCATTGGCTGTCTTCAGGTGTATCCTTTCAGCCTCCAAAACAAAAAACAATGGCTGGCTGTCTTCAGGTGTATCCTATTCTCGAGTCTTATTTCCAACCTTAGAGCTGGGCTGAGCTGCCTCATTATGTAATTGCAAACCTTCCTTGGTTTGTCTTTTCCATTTCTAAGACTAACAGGCCTTTTTCTATTTATTGAATATGCTCATGACTGTCCTTTAGATATAGTAAATATAACTGTTGCTTATAAAACTTGTTTTCTAGGAATTTTTAAAGGGCTATGGCAGAGTTTATTTATAAAAAAATATTTTGCATTTATTTATTTGTGTGAGTGATGAAGCTCAGGTCTTCAAACTCGTCAGGAGGTATGATTACCTCCCCTCTCTCTCAACCCCTCTCTCTCCTCTCTCAATGATTGTGTAAGAATGTTTTGCATGTGTATGCTGTGCCCACAGACTCCAGAACAGAGTATTAGATCCCCTGGAACTGGAGATGGGCCACCATATATAATACTGGTAATTGAGCCCAGGTTCTCTGGAAGAGGAGACAATGCTCTTAATTGTTGAGCCCTCTCTGTAGCCACATCTTTTTTCTTTCTTTTTTTTTTTTTGAGTATATGTGAGGCTGTGTTTATATACATCATATGCAGACAATAAGAATGATTTAGATTCTTCAGAATCTGACACCCTCTTCTGGACTGTCTGAAGATAGCTACAGCATACTTAAATATAATAAATAAATAAATCTTTAAAAAGAAAAGGAAAAGTAAAAAAGAAAGATCAGGCCTGCCATATGCATGTTCATAGAGGAAAATGGAAGAGACCCCAATCTAACCTCAGCAGGGTGCTTCCTTCTGGATGGTAGCTCACAGTTTCATCCCAGCAAGACAGGCAAATCACTGAGTTCAAGGACAGTAAGGTTCAGGACAGCCAAGGTTAGGAAGGAAAAGGGTCTATGTTGAGAATACAAACCGACAAAACAACAACTAGGAAAAAGAAGTGACAGTGTAACTTGGGGTAGGGTACCAACAAGAGAAAGCTTTCTGTTACCACTTACAAACACCAGTAGGCTTGCACCCTTCTGCCCAGGTCCCTGCCTTCCTTTCTAGGAATTCTAAGGATGCCAGGGGGTGGGGGAATCCAGATTAACTTTTTAAAAACAAAGACTTGGTCTTTGATGTCTATAGGAAGCCCTTCTCAGTGCCTTTAACTACCACTGAACTTTCAGGGCTGTGACTCAACTGTAACAAGGAACAGGGCTAAGAACCTGCAGCCTTTGAAAACAACTATTTTTTTAAAGTGGGGGACCCAAATCAGCAGTAGAACCCCTCAGGTTCAGCCATAATACTTGTTAGGGAAAGAGCCTCAATGTCCGGAGCTGAGGTCTCATGGGTGAACTGCTTCAAGCTCTGAGTATCATTGAAAGAAAGAAAAGATATCATGTGGTTGCTTAAGTTATTTATTTTATTATTTCTATTTTTTGTTTTCTTTTGTTTTGTTTTAGAAAAGGCCTCAGTCTGGAGCTATGGCTGACCTAGGACAGACTACACGTGTTAATTAGGGTTTCACAGCTGAGAAACAGACCATACCTATGTAAGACTTAGAAAACACAACAATCAGTGGTGGCTCGAGGTCTTAATGAGAGCACTCTGGAGGCAGAGGCAGTCAGTTTTTTAGATCGAGGCCAGCCTGGTTAAAGACAGGGATAGGCAGGGCTAGGCAAGGCAGGGCTGGGCTAGGCTAGGCTAGGCAAGGGGCTGGGCTAGTCAAGGCAAGGGACTAGGCTAGGCTACTCAAGGGGCTAGGCAAGACAGACAGACAGAGAGAAAGACAGACAAGGATGGCAGGCCTGCCTGGTTTTTCTTTCTTTCTTATCCCTTTTAAAAATGTTTATTTATTTATTTATTTATTTATTTATGTATTTATTAGATATAAGTACACTGTAGCTGTCTTCAGACACTCCAGAAGAGGGTGTCAGATTCTTGAGAATCTATATCCCTCTTACGGTCTGCATATGATGTACATAAACACAGCCTTACATTTACTTCTAAAAATTTAAACATGTGTGGGGCCAATGAAAGGGATCAACAATTAACAGCATTGTCTCCTCTTATAGATAACCTGGGATCAACTACCAGCAACTATATGGTGGCCCATTTCCAGTTCCAGGGGATCAGACAGACAGACAGAAAGACAGAGATAAGGATGGCAGGCCTGCCTGGTCTTACTTTGTTTTTTATCCTTTTTAAAAAATGTTTATTTATTTATTTATTTATTACATATAAGTACACTGTAGCTGTCTTCAGACACTCCAGTAGAGGGTGTCAGATTCTGGAGAATCTAAATCCTCTTATAATCTGAATATGATGTACATAAACACAGCCTCACATATACTTCTAAAAATTTAAAGATGGGTGGGGCCACTGAAAGGGCTCAACAATTAACAGCACTGACTCCTCTTCCAGAGAACCTGGGATCAACTACCAGCAATTATATGGTGGCCCATCTCCATTTCCAGGGGATCAGACAGACAGACAGACAAGGATGGCAGGCTTGCCTGGTCTCTCTTTCCTTATTATCCTTTTTTAAAAATGTTCATTTGTTTATTTATGAATTTATTAGATATAAGTACACTGTAGCTGTCTTCAGACACTCCAGAAGAGGGTGTCAGATTCTGGAGAATCTAAATCCCTCTTATGGTCTGCATATTCGGTACATAAACACAGCCTCGCATATACTTCTAAAAATTTAAAGATGGGTGGGGCCACTGAAAGGGCTCAACAATTAACAGCATTGTCTCCTCTTCCAGAGAACCTGGGATCAACTACAAGCAACTCTATGGTGGCCCATCTCCAGGTCCAGAGGATCAGACAGACAGACAGACAGACAGAGATAAGGATGGCAGGCCTGCCTGGTCTTCCTTTCTTTCTTTTCTTTTTAAAAAAAATGTTTATTTCTTTATTTGTGTATTTATTAGATATAAGTACCCTGTATCCGTCATAGACACTCCAAAAGACGGTGTCAGATTCTGGAGAATATAAATCCCTCTTTAAGGGTCTGAATATGATGTACATAAACACAGCATCACATTTACTTCTAGAAATTTAAAGATGGGTGGGGCCACTGAAAGGGCTGAACAATTAACAGCATTGTCTCCTCTTCAGAAGACCTGGGATCAACTATCAGCAACAAAATGGTGGCCCATCTCCAGTTCCAGGAGATCAGACAGACAGACAAACAGAGAGACAGACAGACAGACAAAGATAAGGATGGCAGCCCTGCCTGGTCTTTCTTTCTTTCTTATCCTTTTTAAAAAATGTTTGTTTATTTATTTATTTATTTATTTATTTATTTATTTATTTATTTATTAGATATAAGTACACTGTAGCTATCTTTAGACACTCCAGAAGAGGGTGTCAGACTCTGGAGAATCTAAATCCCTCTTATGGTCTGCATATGATGTACATAAGCATAGCCTCACATATACTTCTAAAAATTTAAAGATGGGTGGGGCCACAGAAAGGGCTCAACAATTAACAGCATTGTCTCCTCTTTCAGATCACCTTGGATAAACTACCAGCAACTATATGGTGGCCCATCTCCAGTTCCAGGGTATCAGACAGACAGACAGACAGACAGAGATAAGGATGGAGGCCTGCATGGTCTTTCTTTCTTTCTTATACTTTTCAAAAAATGTTTATTTATTTATTTATGTATTTATTATATATAAGTACACTGTAGCTGTCTTCATACACTCCTGAAGAGGGTGTCAGATTCTGGAGAATCTAAATCCCTCTTATGGTCTGCATATGATGTACATAAACACAGCCTCACATATACTTCTAAAAATTTAAAGAGGTGTGGGGCCACTGAAAGGGCTCAACAATTAACAGCATTGTCTCCTCTACCAGAGAACCTGGGATCAACTACCAGCAATTATATGGTGGCCCATCTCCAGTTCCAGGGGATCAGGCAGACAAAGAGACAGACAGACAAGGGTGGCAGGCCTCCCTGGTTTTTCTTTCTTTCTTATACTTTTTAAAAAATGTTTATTTATTTATTTATGGATTTATTAGATATAAGTACACTGTAGCTGTCTTCAGACACTCCAGAAGAGGATGTCAGATTCTGGAGAATATAAATCCCTCTTATGGTCTGCATATGATGGACATAAACACAGATTCACATACACTTCTAAAAATTTAGATGGGTGGGGCCACTGAAAGGGCTCAACAATTAACAGCATTGTCTCTTCTTCCAGAGAACCTGGGATCAACTACCAGCAACTATATGGTGGCCCATCTCCAGTTCCAGGGGATCAGACAGACAGACAGACAGACAGACAGAGATAAGGAGGGCAGGCCTGCCTGGTTTTTCTTTCATTCTTATCCCTTTTAAAAAATGTTTATTTATTTATTTATTTATTCATTTATTCATTTATTTATTTATTTATGTATTTAAGATATAAGTACACTGTAGCTGTCTTCAGACTCTCCAGAAGACGGTGCAGATTCTGGAGAATCAATATCCCTCTTATGGTCTGCATATGATGTACATGAAAACAGCCTCACATATACTTCTAAAAATTTAAAGATGGGTGGGGCCACTGAAAGGGCTCAACAACTAACAGCATTGTCTCCTCTTCCAGAGATCCTGGGATCAACTACCAGCAACTACATGGTGGCCCATCCAGTTCCAGGGTATCTGACAGATAGACAGACAGACAGACAGACAGACAAGGTGGCAGGCCTGCCTGGTCTTTCTTTCTTTCTTATTCTTTTTAAAAAAATGTTTATTTATTTATTTATGTATTTATTAGATATAAGTACACTGTAGTTGTCTTCAGACACTCTAGAAGAGGGTGTCATATTCTGGAGAATCTAAATCCCTCTTATGGTCTGCATATGATGTACATAAACACAGCCTCACATATACTTCTAAAAATTTAAAGTTGGGTGGGCCCATTGAAAGGGCTCAACAATTAACACCATTGTCTCCTCTTCCAGAGAACCTGGGATCAACTACCAGCAACTATATGGTGGCCCATCTCATTTGCAGGGGATCAGACAGACAGACAGACAGACAGTGATAAGGATGGCAGGCCTGCCTGATTTTTCTTTCTTTCTTATCCTTTTAAAAAATGTTTATTTATTTATTTATTTATTTATTTATTTATTTATTTATTTATTTATGTACTTATTAGATATAATTCACTCTAGCTGTCTTCAGACTCTCCAGAAGAGGGTGTCAGATTCTGGGGAATCTATATCCCTCTTATGGTCTGCATATGATGTACATAAACACAGCCTCACATATACTTCTAAAAATTTAAAGATGGGTGGGGCCACAGAAAGGGCTCAACAATTAACAGCATTGTCTCCTCTTCCAGAGGACCTGGGATCAACTATCAGCAACTATATTGTGGCCCATCTCCAGTTCCAGGGGATCAGACAGACAGACAGATAGACAGTGATAAGGATGGCAGTCCTGCCGGGTCTTTCTTACTTTCTTATCCTTTTTTTAAAAAAATGTTTGTTTATTTATTTATTTATTTATTTATTTATTTATTTATTTATTAGATATAAGTACACTGTAGCTGTTCAGACACTCCAGAAGAGGGTGTCAGATTCTGGAGAATCTAAATCCTTCTTATGGTCTGCATATGATGTACATAAACACAGCCTCACATATACTTCTAAAAATTTAAAGAAGGGTGGGGCCACTCTAAAAGCTCAACAATTAACAGCATTGTCTCCTCTTACAGAGTACCTGGGATCAACTACCAGCAACTATATGGTGGCCCATCTCCAGTTCCAGGGGATCATACAGACAGACATACAGACAGTGATAAGGATGGCAGGCCTGCCTGGTCTTTCTTTCTTTCTTATCCTTTTTAAAAAAATGTTTATTTATATATTCATTTATGGATTTATTAGATATAAGTACACTGTAGCTGTCTTCAGACACTCCAGAAGAGGGTGTCAGATTCTGGAGAATCTAAATCCCTCTTATGGTCTGCATATGATGTACATAAACACAGCCTCACATATACTTCTAAAAATTTAAAGTTTTGTGGGGCCACTGGGAGGGCTCAACAATTAACAGCATTGTCTCCTCTTTCAGAGAACCTGGGATAAACTACCAGCACCTTATGGTGGCCCATCTCCAGTTCCAGTGGATCAGACCGACAGACAGACAGAGAGTCAGAGATAAGGATGGCAGGCCTGCCTGGTCTTTCTTTATTTCTTATTCGTTTTAAAAAATGTTTATTTATTTATTTATTCATTTATGTATTTATTAAATATAAGTACACTGTAGCCGTCTTCAGACACTCCAGAAGAGGGTGACAGATTATAGAGAATCTAAATCCCGCTTATGGTCTGAATATGAAGTACATAAACACAGCATCACATATACTTCTAAAAATTAAAAATGGGTGGAGCCACTGAAAGGGCTCAACAATTAACAGCATTGTCTCCTCTTCCAGAGAACCTGGGATCAACTACCAGCAACTATATGGTGGCCCATCTCCAGTTCAGGGGATCAGGCAGACAGACAGACAGACAGACAGAGATAAGGATGGCAGGCCTGCCTGGTCTTATTTTCTTTCTTATCCTTTTTAAAAAATGTTTATTTATTTATTTATTTATGTATTTATTAGAATTAAGTACACTGTAGCTGTCTTCAGACACTCCAGAAGAGGGTGTCAGATTCTGGAGAATCTAAATCCCTCTTATGGTCTGCATATGATGTACATAAACACAGCCTCACATATACTTCTAAATATTTAAAGATGAGCAGGGCCTCTGATAGGGCTCAACAATTAACAGCATTGTCTCCTCTTCCAGAACCCTGGGATCAACTACCAGCAACTTTATGGTAGCCCATCTCCAGTTCCAGGGGATCAGACAGACAGACAGACAGACAGACAGAGATAAGGATGGCAGGCCTGCCTAGTCTTACTTTCTTTCTTATCCTTTTTAAAAAAATGTTTGTTTATTTATTTATTTATTTATTTATTTATTTATTTATGTATTTATTATATATAAGTACACTGTAGTTGTCTTCAGACACTCCAGTATAGGGTGTCAGATTCTGGAGAATCTAAATCCTCTTATAATCTGAATATGATATACATAAACACAGCCTCACATATACTTCTAAATATTTAAAGAAGTGTGGGGCCTCTGAAAGGGCTCAACAATTAACAGCATTGTCTCCTCTTCCAGAGAACCTTGGATCAACTACCAGCAACTATATGGTGGCCCATCTCCAGTTCCCGGGGATCAGATAGACAGACACACAGACAGACAGAGATAAGGATGGCAGGCCTGCCTGGTCTTTCTTTCTTTCTTATCCTTTTTTAAAAAATGTTTATTTATATATTTATTTATTTATGTATTTATTAGATATAAGTACACTGTAGCTGTCTTCAGACACTCCAGAAGAGGGTGTCAGACTCTGGAGAATCTAAATCCTCTTATAATCTGAATATGATGTACATAAACACAGCCTCACATATACTTCTAAATATATAAAAAGTGTGGGGCCACTGAAAGGGCTCAACAATTAACAGCATTGTCTCCTCTTCCAGAGAACCTTGGATTAACTACCAGCTACTATATGGTGGCACATCTCCAGTTCCAGGGGATCAGACAGACAGACAGACAGACAGAGATAAGGATGGCAGGCCTGCCTGGTCTTACTTTCTTTCTTTTCCTTTTTCAAAAATGTTTATTTATTTATTTATTTATTTATTTATTTATTTATTATATATAAGTACACTGTAGCTGTCTTCAGACACTCCAGTATAGTGTGTCAGATTCTGGAGAATCTAAATCCTCTTATAATCTGAATATGATGTACATAAACACAGCCTCACATATACTTTTAAATATTTAAAGAAGTGTGGGGCCACTGAAAGGGCTCAACAATTAACAGCATTGTCTCCTCTTCCAGAGAACCTTGGATCAACTACCAGCAAATATATGGTGGTCCATCTCCATTTCCCGGGGATCAGATAGACAGACAGACAGACAGACAGAGATATGGATGGTAGGCCTGCCTGGTCTTTGTTTCTTTCTTATCCTTTTTAAAAAATGTTTATTTACATATTTATTTATTTATCTATTTATTTATTAGATATAAGTACACTGTAGCTGTCTTCAGACACTCCAGAAGAGGGTGTCAGATTCTGGAGAATCTAAATCCCTCTTATGGTCTGCATATGATGTACATAAACACAGCCTCACATATACTTCTAAATATTTAAAGATGGGTGGCGCCACTGAAAGGGCTCAACAATTAACAGCATTGTCTCCTCTTCCAGAGAACCTGGGATCAACTACAGGCAATTATTCGTGGCCCATCTCCAGTTCCCAGGGATCAGATAGACAGACAAACAGACAGAAAGACAGACAGAGATATGGATGGCAGGCCTGCCTGGTCTTTCTTTCTGTCTTATCCTTTTAAAAAAATGTTTATTTATTTATTTATTTATTTATTTATTTATTTATTTATTTATTTATTTATTAGATATAAGTACACTGTAGCTGTTCAGACACTCCAGAAGAGGGTGTCATATTCTTGAGAATCTAAATCTTTCTTATGGTCTGCATATGATGTACATAAACACAGCCTCACATTTACTTCTACAAATTTAAAGAAGGGTGGGGTCACTCTAAAAGCTCAACAATTAACAGCATTGTCTCCTCTTCCAGAATACCAGGGAACGACTACCAGCAACTATATGGTGGCCCATCTCCAGTTCCAGGGGATCAGACAGACAGACATACAGACAGTGCTAAGGATGGCAGGCCTGTCTGGTCTTTCTTTCATTCTTATCCTTTTTTAAAAAATGTTTATATATATATTTATTTATGTATTTCTTAGATATAAGTACACTGTAGCTGTCTTCAGACACTCCAGAAGAGGGTGTCAGATTCTGGAGAATCTAAATCCCTCTTATGGTCTGCATATGATGTACATAAACACAGCCTCACATATACTTCTAAAAATTTAAAGATGTGTGGGGCCACTGACAGGGCTCAACAATTAACAGCATTGTCTCCTTTTTCAGAGAACCTGGGATAAACTACCAGCACCTTATGGTGGGCCATCTCCAGTTCCAGTGGATCAGACAGACAGAGAGACAGAGAGACAGAGAGACAGAGATAAGGATGGCAGGCCTGCCTGGTCTTTCTTTATTTCTTATACTTTTTAAAAAATGTTTATTTATTTATTTATTTATTTATTTATTTATTTATGAATTTATTAGATATAAGTACACTGTAGCTGTTCAGACACTCCAGAAAAGGGTGTCAGATTCTGGAGAATCTAAATCCCTCTTATGGTCTGCATATGATGTACATAATCACAGCCTAACATATACTTCTAAAAATTAAAAGCTGTGTGGGGCCACTGAAAGGGCTCAAAAATTAACAGCATTGTCTCCTCTTATAGAGAACCTGGAATCAACTACCAGCAACTATATGGTGGTCCATCTCCAGTTCCAGGGGATCAGAAGACAGACAGACAGACAGTGATAAGGATGGCAGTCTTCCTGGCCTTTCTTTCTTTCTTATCCTTTTTTTTAAAAAATGTTTGTTTATTTATTTATTTATTTATTTATTTATTTATTTATTTATTATATATAAGTACACTGTAGCTGTTCAGACACTACAGAAGAGGGTGTCAGATTCTGGAGAATCTAAATCCCTCTTATGGTCTGCATATGATGTACATAAACACAGCCTCACATATATTTCTAAAAATTTAAAGAAGAGTGGGGCCACTCTAAAAGCTCAACAATTAACAGCATTGTCTCCTCTTCCAGAGTACCTGGGATCAACTACCAGCAACTATATGGTGGCCCATCTCCACTTCCAGGGGATCAGACAGACAGACATACAGACAGTGATAAGGATGGCAGGCCTGCCTGGTCTTTCTTTCTTTCTTATCCTTTTTAAAAAAATGTTTATTTATATATTTATTTATGTATTTATTAGATATAAGTACACTGTAGCTGTCTTCAGACACTCCAGAAGAGGGTGTCAGATTCTGGATAATCTAAATCCCTCTTATGGTCTGCATATGATGTACATAAACACAGCCTCACATATACTTCTAAAAATTTAAAGATGTGTGGGGCCACTGAGAGGGCTCAACAATTAACAGCATTGTCTCCTCTTTCAGAGAACCTGGGATAAACTACCAGCACCTTATGGTGGCCCATCTCCAGTTTCAGTGGATCAGACAGACAGACAGACAGAGAGACAGAGATAAAGATGGCAGGACTGCCTGGTCTTTCTTTATTTCTTATACTTTTTAAAAAATGTTTATTTATTTATTTATTTATGTATTTATTAGATATAAGTACACTGCTCCCGTCTTCAGACACTCCAGAAGAGGATGACAGATTCTAAAGAATCTAAATCCCTCTTATGGTCTGAATATGATGTACATAAACACAGCCTCACATATACTTCTAAAAATTTAAAGATGTGTGGGGTCACTGAAGGGGCTCAACAATTAACAGCATTGTCTCCTCTTCCAGAGAACCTGGGATCAACTACCAGCAACTATATGGTGGCCCATCTCCAGTTCCAGGGGATCAGGCAGACAAAGAGACAGACAGACAAGGGTGGCAGGCCTCCCTGGTTTTTCTTTCTTTCTTATCCTTTTTAAAAAATGTTTATTTATTTATTTATGTATTTATTAGATATAAATACACTGTAGCTGTCTTCAGACACTCTAGAAGAGGGTGTCAGATTCTGGAGAATATAAATCCCTCTTATGGTCTGCATATGATGGACATAAACACAGATTCACATACACTTCTAAAAATTTAAGATGGGTGGGGCCACTGAAAGGGCTCACAATTAACAGCATTGTCTCTTCTTCCAGAGAACCTGGGATCAACTACCAGCAACTATATGGTGGCCCATCTCCAGTTCCAGGGGATCAGACAGACAGACAGACAGACAGATATAAGGATGGCAGGCCTGCCTGGTCTTTCTTTATTTCTTATCCTTTTAAAATAATTTTTGTTTATTTATTTATTTATTTATTTATTTATTTATTTATTTATGTATTAGATATAAGTACACTGTAGTTGTCTTCAGACACTCCAGAAGAGGGTGTCAAATTCTGGAGAATCTAAATCCCTCTTGTGGTCTGCATATGATGTACATAAACACAGCCTAAAATATACTTCTAAAAATTTAAAGATAGGTGGAGCCACTGAAAGGGCTCACCAATTAACAGCAATGACTCCTCTTCCAGAGAACCTGGGATCAACTAACAGAAACTATATGGTGGCCCATCTCCAGTTCCAAGGGTTCAGAGAGACAGACAGACAGACTGACAGAGATAAGGATGGAGGCCTGCCTGGTCATTCTTTCTTTCTTATACTTAAAAAAAATATTTATTTATTTATTTATTTATTTATTTATGTATTTATTAGATATAAGTACACTGTAGCTGTCTTCAGACACTCTAGAAGAGGGTGTCAGATTCTGGAGAATCTAAATCCCTCTTATGGTCTGCATATGATGTACATAAACAGAGCCTCACATATACTTCTAAAAATTTAAAGATGGGTGGGGCCACTGAAAGGGCTCAACAATTAACAGCATTGTCTCTTCTTCCAGAGAACATGGGATCAACTACCATCAACTATATGGTGGCCCATCTCCAGTTCCAGGGGATCAGACAGACAGACAGACAGAGATAAGGAGGGCAGGCCTGCCTGGTCTTTCGTTCTTTCTTATCCTTGTAAAATAATGTTTATTTATTTATTTATTTATTTATTTATTTATTTATTAGATATAAGTACACTGTAGTTGTCTTCAGACACTCCAGAAGAGGGTGTCAGATCCTGGAGAATCTAAATCCCTCTTATGGTCTGCATATGATGTACATAAACACAGCCTAACATATACTTCTAAAAATTTAAAGATAGGTGGAGCCACTGAAAAGGCTCAACAATTGACAGCATTTTCTCCTCTTCCAGAGAACCTGGGATCAACTACCAGCAACTATATGGTGGCCCATCTACAGTTCCAGGGGATCAGACACACAGAGAGACAGACAGACACTGTAGGACCCAGAATATGGCAAGAAACCCTGAGAAAGGTGGAAAATTAATAATACACTCTGTAGTACCCAGAATATGGCAAGAAACCCTCATAAAAGTAGAAAATTAAAAACTCACACTTAAGGACCTCAAATATGGCAAGAAAACCTGAAAAATGTGGAAAATGAGAATAATCACAGTGTAGGAACCAGAATTCTGAAAATACTTGAAAAAATCGTAATGAGAAAATCACATTTTAGGACCCAGAATATGGGGAGAAACCCTGAGAAACGTGGAAAATTAAAAATACACTCTGTAGCACTGAGAATATGGCAAGAAACCCTCAACAAAGTAGAAAATTAAAAACTCACACTGAAGGATCCCGAATATGGCGGGAAAACATGAAAAAGGTAGAAAATGAGAATAATCACACTGTATTACCCAGAATTACAAAAACATGAAAAACATCGAAAATGAGAAAATCACACTTGTAGGACCCAAAATACGGAAAAACTTGAAAAACGTGGAAAATGAGAAAATCACACTGGAGAAACCAGAATATGCCGAACAACCATGAAAAACCTGAAAATTAAAAATTCACACTATTGGACACAGAATATGGTGAGAAACCATGAAAAGACTGGACAATTAAAAATTCACACTTCATTACCCAGATATGGAGAGAAATACTGAAAACCGTGGGAAAAAATTCACACTGAAGGACCTGGAATACGGCAAGAGACCCTGAAAAAACATGGAAATGAGAAAATCACACAGTACGACCCAGAATATGACGAAAAAACCTGAAAAAGATAAAATATTAAAATATCACACGGAAGGACCCGGAATATGGCGAAAAACCTGAAAAACGAGGAAGATAAAAAACTCACACTGAAGGACACAGAATATGGCTAGAAAACCTGAAAAAATTAGAAAATTAAAAATTCACACTGAAAGACCCCGAATATGGTTTGAAAACCTGAAAAAGGTGGAAAATGAGAATAATCACACTGTAGGACCCAGATTATGCCCAGAAACCCTGAAAACGTGTAAAATTAAAAAAACATGCTGTAGGACCCAGAATATGGCGAGAAAACCTGAAAAAAGTAGAAAATTAAAAATTCACACTGAAGGACCCCGAATATGGTGAGAAAACCTGAAAAAGGTGGAAAATGAGAATAATCACACTGTAGGACCCAGATTTTGCCCAGAAACCCTGAAAACGTGGAAAATTAAAAATACATGCTGTAGGACCCAGAATATGGCGAGAAACCCTGAAAAAAGTTCAAAATTACAAACTCACACTGTAGGACCCCAAATATGGCGAGAAACCCTGAAAAAGGTGCAAAATGAGAAAATCACATTTCAGGACCCAGAATATGCCGAGAAAATGTGAAAAACGTGAAAATTAAAAATTCACACTAACGGACCCAGAATATGGCGAGAAAAAGTTAATAAAAAAGTAGAAAATTAAAATCTCACAGTGAAGGAGCCCAAACATGGCGAGAAAACCTGAAAAAGGTGGAAAATGAGAAAATCACACTGTAGGATCCAGAATATGGTGAGAAACCCTGAAGAAAGTAGAAAAATACAAACTGACACTGAAGGACCCCAAATATGGGGAGAAAACCTGAAAAAGGTGGAAAATAAGAAAATCACACTGCAGGACCCAGAATATTTCAAGAAACACTGAAAAACGTGAAAATTAAAAACTCACACTGTTGGACACAGAATATGGCGAGAAACCATGAAAAAAAGTGGATAATTAAAATTCACACTGTATTACCCATAATATGGGGAGAAATACTGAAAAACGTGGAAAATTAAAAATCCACACTGAAGGACCTGGAATATGGCAAGAAAACCTGAAAACGTGGAAATGAGAAAATCACAGTGTAGGACCCAGAATATGAAGAAAAAACCTGAAAAACGTGGAAAATGAAAAATACATACTATAGGACACAGTTTATGGCGAGAAACCCTGAAAGAGTAGAAAATTAAAAACTCACACTGAAGGACCCCAAATATGGCAAGAAACCCTGAAAAAAGTAGAAAATTACAAACTGACACTGAAGAACCCCAATTATGGCCAGAAAACCTGAAAAAGTTGGAAAATGAGAAAATCACACTGTAGGACCCATAATTACGAAAAAACTTGAAAAACGTCCAAAATAATAAAATCACACTGCAGGACCCAGAATATGCCGAGAAACATTGAAAAACATGAAAATTAAAAATTGACACTGTCAGACACAGAATAAGGGAGAAACCATGAAAAAAGTGGAAAATTAAATATTCACACTGCATTACCCAGAATATGGCGAGAAATACTAAAAAACGTGGAAAATTAAAAATTCACACTGAAGGACATGGAATATGGCAAGAAAACCTGAAAAAGTGGAAATGAGAAAATCACACTGTAGGACCCAGAATATGAGAAAAAATCTGAAAAAGGTGGAAAATTAAAAATTCACACTGAAGGATCCGGAATATGGTGAAAAAACCTGAAAAACGAGGAAAATTAAAAACTCACACTGAAGGACCCAGAATATGGCGAGAAACCCTGAAAGAGTAGAAATTTAAAAACTCACACTGAAGGACCCCAAATATGGCGAGAAAACCTGAAAAATGGGGAAAATGAGAATAATCACATTGAGGGACCCAGAATTGGGAAAAAACTTGAAAAACCTCAAAAATGAGAAAATCACACTGCAGGACCCAGAATATGCCTAGATTCCCTGAAAACCTGGAAAATTAAAAATACAAGATGTAGGACCAAGAATATGGAGAGAAGCCCTGAAAAAGTAGAAAATTAAAAACTCACACTGAAGGACCCCAAATATGTCGAGAAAACCTGAAAAATTTGGAAAATGAGAAAGTCACACTGTAAGACCCAGAATATGACGAAAAAACCTGAAAAATGTGGAAAATTAAAAATTCACACAGAAGGACCTGGAATATGTCAAGAAAACCTGAAAAATTGGAAATGAGAAAATCACACTGTAGGACCCAGAATATGACGAAAAAACCTGAAAAACGTGGAAAAATAAAAATTCACACTGAAGGACCCAGAATATGGTGAGAATACCTGAAAAACGAGGAAAATTAAAAACTCACACTGAATGACCCAGAATACGGCGAGAAACCATGAAAGAGTAGAAAATTAAAAATTCACACTGATGGACCCCAAATATGGCGAAAAAACCTGAAAAATGAGGAAAATGAGAAAATCACATTGTAAGACCCAGAATATGACGAAAAACCTGAATAATGTGGAAAATAAAAAATTCACAGTGAAGGACACGGAATATGGCGAGAATACCTGAAAAACGAGGAAAATTAAAAACTCATACTGAAGGACACAGAATATGGCGAGAAACCTTGAAAAAAGTAGAAAATTAAAAATTCACACTGAAAGACCCCAAATATGTCGAGAAACCTGATAAAGGTGGAAAATGAGAATAATCACACTGTAGGACCCAGAATTGCCAAAAACTTGAAAAACCATAAAAATGAGAAAATCACACTGCAGGACACAGAATATGCCGAGAAACCCTGAAAACGTGGAAAATTAAAAATTAACACTGAAGGACCTGGAATATGGCAAGAAAACCTGAAAAACGTGGAAATGAGAAAAATCACAGTGTAGGACCCAGAATATGAAGAAAAAACCTGTAAAACTT